>NC_037677.1:1679145-1778024 GCF_003255815.1 Theropithecus gelada
AGAAACTCGCCTGATAAGTACATGTCTGTCAGGGTCTGGATGGTCACTGAGCCAAGGGAAGAGGGTGGTGCCTGGGATGTGCTGGCTGCAGCCTCTCTCTCTGCCCTGGGCTGGGCCTGGGGCTGTGTGCGTATTTGTTTGTTGACTTGAAGCCATATGACTGGTACTGCTGAACTGCCTCTTTTTTAAAAAAAAAAAACAATTCAGTGGGTGTCTGTGTACACCGACTCTTGTGGCTGCACCAGTGATGGGCCGGAGGAGGCATCCCGAGGGGCCAGAGCCCACCTGTGTTTCCTCTGGGATCTGAAGCGGAAACGCATCCCTGGGGTGAATCCTTGCTTGTCCAGGGGGGCTGTTCTCCCTGCACAGGATTCTGGCCAGCGGAGGACACGCGCTTGAAGCTGCTTTGGTCTCCTTCATGAGGAAGAGGCCACCTGCGCACACCTGGATGTAACACGCCCCTGCCCCGCTGCCTGGCGTGGTGCTCAGCCCCTGTCCCAGGGAACCTGCTCGCTTCTACCCGTCTGTTCCTCTAGGGCTGTTCTCCTGAGCCGAGGGCAGTGCCTGGCACACAGTGAGTCTTACTGACCTGCGTGTCAAATGAACAAACGCTCAACAGTATTTCTGAGACCACTGTAACTTCAAAAATGCCAGTATCTCCCTTCGGTCTGGGGACTTTGTAACGGCAGAATCACCTTGGAAATGAGCACGGGATCTATTCAGCCCAGCTGGTCGGTCCCAGTGGAACTGGAGACGTTCCCTTTGCTCAGAGGGTGCTCTGGACGCCACATACAGCCGGGCCCCAAGGACGGAAGATGATTGTTTTTGTGTTTTTCTGATTTCTCTTTATAACACTTTCCCCCAGTAATTACCATTTCCAAGAGAATGGGAGCATATTAACCAGGTGTATGCCCCGCAGTGGAATCTCTGCTTGAAAAGATAATAATTAAAAATAATAACAGAAGAGAGGTCACACCATCACTTATCCCAACCTTTGTCTAGTTATTTCTGAATAATTCATCTAAGCTTGTATGATATTCAGGTATTTTGAAATAATATATAATTTTAAGTTGATTTTAATACCCTATAAGTCTGTTTTTTCTTTAATTTAAACAATAGATAACATATTTTTAAAACAAATAACAACATAATTCCTTTTGAATGGCTGCCTTTATCATAAAATTCTTAGGTGAATTCCTCTTTTACTGAAATTCTTCCTTGGCTGGAAAGCAGGAAAGCTGTCCCTAAGATTTTGCTTCAGATAAATCCAGTGGCATTTCTTGACTTCTATTTTTCTATATACACATCTTTAAAAAATTAAATAATATTATCTGTAGTGTCTCTAACAGCTGGAAGATCTCATATGCTTTCCCTGCCATTTCTCTGTGTGGCCCTGTAGTTGTTACTACTAAGATACAAAGCAATTAGAATAGAAGCTGCTGGATATTTAGATAGTGGTCAGCACTGATATTATACTCAGGTGTGGGTTGTAGTTTTGAAAAATTATGTAAGATGCAATTTATACCCTCTCAGAACTCTTTTGATAAATCAGACAAAAATAAATGAAAACTAAAAGACAGAGATGGACAGTGTGAAACTGGATGTCAAAGACGTGGTGGGGAGAAGGGGAGTCAGGAGCAAGGGCTGGAGGAGAGTCAGGAGGTCGGAGGCTCCTAGGAGGCAGTGGCAGTGGAGACCCAAGCCTGGGTGAGGCCAGGGATCTGGCACCTTCTGTAAATGCTGCTTAAATGGCTCAATACTGGACAGAGGGCTGTGGGCGGACGGGGGAGGAGGACAAGGGAGGAGGACAACTCTGCATCCCTCAGTCCGGGAGGACTCAGCAGAGCCTCGGTTACGCAGGTGATGGAAGAGGCTGATGAGGCGGACAGGATGTGGAGGTTACCTGGACCTGCCCACCCAGGCTCAGGGCAGAGGGAGGAAGCCATGCCACCAGAGCCCCCAGACCTGGCCACCCATCCCGAGGCCCCACAGGGCAGGCTGGGGTGTGAGAAGCTCAGCTTCCACACAGCCTGCTGCCCCCTCTCCCACCTGCACCTCTGTTGTGGAACCAGCTGTCACCTGAAGCTGTGGGACAAGGGCCAGGGACCGGAAGAGAGGAACTGGCCAATGGAGGTGCCCACGCCCATCCAACACCTGAGATGTGCTGGCCACATGGCCGAATTCTGTGCCATGAATTTTAGAGACCAGAAAATGAAGGTATAGAAAGATTTGAGAACTTCCTCTTCCCATCTTACTGACATTTTGTATTCCTTGACCTACATGTCTCCACCGCACAGCCCCAATCCCTGGTGACAATCATTCCTTTCTTTCCTTCTACAGGTTCAACATCTTCAGCCTCCACATACAAATGAGACTGCGCAGCATTCGTCTTTCTGTGCCTGCTTTATTGCATGGAACACCATGTCTTCCAGGTTCAAGATCTATCGGACAACATGGTGACTTAGTGGATAACTGTGATGATTAATATGAAGTGTCAACTTGATTAGATTGAAGGATGCAAAGTATTGATCCTGGGTGTGTCTGTGAGGGAGCTGCCAAAGGAGATTAACATTTGCGTCAGTGGACTGGGAGAGGCAGATCCGCCTTTAATTTGAGTGGGAACCTTCTAGTCAGCTGCCAGCATGGCCAGAAGAAAGCAGGCAGGAGAAGGTGGAATGAGCAGACTTGCTGAGTCTCCAGCCTGCATCTTTCTCCCGTGCTGGATGCTTCCTGCTGTAGAACGTCAGACTTCAAGCTCTTCTGCTTTTGGACCCTTGAATTTACATCAGCGTTTACCAGGGGCTCTTGGGTCTTTGGCCACTGACTCTCGGCTGCACTGTTGGCTTCCCTAGTGCTGGGAAGGTTTCGGGACTTGGACTGACCTGTTACTGACCTCCTTTCCTCAACTTGCAGACAGACTATTGTGGGACTTCACCTTGTGATCCTGTGAGTCAACTCTTCTTGATAACCTTCCTTCCGTATATACATCTATCCTGTTCGTTCTGTCCCTCTAGAGAACCCTAATACAATAACAGTGTAATATATGTTTGAACATTGCTAAAAGAGTAGTTTTAAGTGTTCTCACCATATAAGAATATGAGGTGACATATGTTAATTAACTCATTTTAGTCATTTCACAATGCAGACAAATTTCAAAACATGTTGTACATGATGGATTGAATATAGACAATTTTTATGTGTCAGTTACAAAAATGAAAAACAAGGAACCTGGGAATTTCTCACCAGGGAAGGGTCTTTTAGAATCCACAGGGACTTTTAGATTGCTACATCCCCTTCTCATGTCATTTATGGTGGAAGATGTTTTTAGATCTATACGAGCGCAAAAGGCCTGCCATTGTTAATTACTTGTCGTATTGAAGCCTGCGGGCTACACTGTAGAACTACAACTTAGAAATTAAAACAAAGATATATAATTTTTTAGAAAAGTAAATAATGCTTACAAAACTACTAAAATAATGCTTACAAAACTACTAAACAGAATGAAATTGTGAGTTTCTGATTGTGGTGATGAGTCCTTGCTTTTCTCACTGTAGGTACAAGAAATGCTCAAATGAGTGGGTTCCAGCAGCCTCTGGTAAATACTGGCCAGCTATTCTTTGGCGGGTTGGACTATTTATTGTTATATGGTGCACAGTAGGATATGGGGATGGGGACGTTTAATAAAGGGCTTTGGGTTTTAGTATGAACCAAAGTGGCTCCTCTAGGAGCTCCTGAAGCCATCATGGGTCTTCAGCGATGCTTCCTCCAGGAGCCAGATGGCTGCAGCCCAGGCTGAAAGGATCCAGGTGCTGCACACAAAGTTCTGATGGAATATTTCAGAGAGAGAAAAAGCAATCAACAGGAAAAGCAGAGTTTGCAAAAATGATTTATCGTGTAGTTGACACGCAACATTCTTACAGTGACTTCTGTAAAGGATTTGGAGTGGTATTATCAAACTCAATTGCAATGAAAATGATCAATACCAGTGAACTTTTACAGATCAATCCCTCTTTTCAAAATACTTGGTAAGGTATTGGTAGTTTTGAAACAATGCCCAGTTCATAGTTTGATGCACACCGAAGGCTGAGTGGTTCTAAGTATTCTACATTTCAGGCCTGTTTTCCCTTTTTTGAGGTTGGCATCTGAAGTACATATTGAAGAACATGAAGAATGTGTTTATTATTCAGAGTACACTGGAAAAATACCAGGAAAAATACTAGGAGTTTTTGGTCCGGTATTCCTTTTCTGCATCTATGTATCAACCACAAGTACAAGATATATTTTAAATATGTATAGTGTACTTTTTGCCGCAGGTCTCATGATGTCCATCCTCAACCTGGGTGCAGAGTGCTGGGTTCATGCTTTCCAGGGAGGAGAAATTGGAGAAGGAAGATATCAATTAATTTCCCAAAGATTGTAGGAGATGCTGATGGTATGAAGGAATTATCATGAACACCTAAATTTACACCATCTATGCATCTAGGTATCTATGTATCTGTGTGTGTATGTATGTGTGTATGTATCTATCTATGTATCGATCGATTGATCATCCATCTATTTATCAATCTCTATATCTAGATATGTCTACATATCTAGATATATCTATATAGGTATCTATAGATACTGATACATTGATACACCTATAGATGCATACACCTAGATAGGTAGACATATCTAGATATACATACATAGATATGTATAGATATTGATACATTGATACATCTGTAGATACATAATGGATATTGATATCTATATATCTATATGTATCTATATCTATCTACATCTGGATTTAGATATATAGATACACAGATTTAGATTGGCAGATATACATCACGGTCTATCTGTAGGCAGGCTTTGGTGCAAGGCTGAATATTAGGGAGGATTCGATCAGAGCGCCTAACTGATATAGGACAGAAAAGACAGAATAAAATAGATGGACTGGAACACTCAGGTGTAAAAGGAGCCATTTCCCACCCTGCTTTCCCTCGAGCAATTCTGCACAAACATGTCTTTATGTACATCCTTTAAGACATTTAGGTTCTTGAGTTCTGCAGCTAGATCTCATATATGAAGACGTTTTTTGTATATTTCTCTTCAACTGCTTTTTAAAACCAATAATTATCATTTCAAAGACAGGGGCTGCATATTAACCAGATGGATGTGTTCATGTACATGAGGTATAGTACTAAATTTAGGGCCTTCTTTTTAGCTTCTTAAAAACACTCTCATTAAAAATAAGATCGCGACATGAGTCACCTCATCGAAAGGACACATTTTTCACTAGGAGCTTTTGCATTCCTGTGCTCTTCACACAAGGAACAGAAAATCACAGGCTTATTAGCTGAAGAATAATCAGGGGAAGTTCATGTGTTGGATTACAAAATGTTTGGTGGTTAAAAAAGAGCTCTCATATTTAAAACAGGCCTACGGATGTTCAAAAACGTGTAAGTTGGCTAACTGGAATCCAGAATTTAACTGATGAACTGTTTCCTACTGATTATTTTATAAAAGAGATGAAATGATAGGGCAACGACTCCATTTAATATGAAAGTTTAAGATGATTAAATGCCAAGGAGCGTCCCATCGTCAGTAAGTGAGGAACTTGTTCCTTTAATATGTCTCTTTAATGCAGTTCTACAAAGTGAGGAGATGATGACAATTGAGGTGACATATAATCACCAAGTGTCAGACACATTTTAATTTCTTACATGGAAATCAGAACCCTCAGAAACATTTTCCTCAAGAAAACATAGATTTGTCCTGGAGCATGGAGACCTCTGAACTCTAATCTTAGCTCCTCAACCGAGGACCAAAATAAACCCAGGCAATTGTCCTTAAATATCTGTGTCACAGTATCGTCCACTGTAAAATAAAATGTTTAAAGAACATTTAAGATTGGTCTTTAACCTATCACGTCTTTCTTCTTTAAGGGCCAGGTACTGTTCCTTCAGGGAAGTGAGTCTGGCTGAAATGGGAGCTACCATCATTTGGGAACCCCTTCATCGTAGCCACAGGTGGTAGTGTGAGGGTGGGTATTTGATCCAGGTGTGTTCTAATTCATATTCTGGCCAGACATGGTGGCTCACGCTTGTAACCCCAGCACTTTGGGAGACAGAGGCAGGCAGATCACCTGAGGTTAGGGGTTTGAGACTAGGCTGGCCAACATGGTGAAACCCTGTCTTTACTAAAAATACAAAAAAACCAAAAAAATTAGCCAGGCTTGGTGGTGCGTGCCTATAATTCCACCTACTAGGGAGACTGAGGCAGGAGAATCTCTTGAACCTAGGAGGCACAGGCTGCAGTAAGCAGAGATCAAACCATTGCACTCCAGTCTGGGCAACAAGAGTGAAACTTCGTCTCAAAAATAAAAAATAAAATAATAAATTCATTTTCTTAGATTTTCCCAAACCGCGGCTGGGAAAAGAAAGATCCTCTCTCTTATGGTCATGAGATTTTAACATTAGAAAGAATTTAAGTGTCCGTCAAGCAGGAAACGGATCACTTGTTTTCCACAGTGCACACTGTGCAGCAGACAGCATGAACAACATCCGGCCATGCACTCCCAGGTGTGGACCTCAAAGCCACAACACTGAGCAAGAGAAGCCAGTTCGAGAGGGTGCATGCTGGGTAAGCCCATTTATATAAAGCTGAAAGGCAACTACAATCCGTGCTGTTAGCCACGGGGTGGCTACTTTCTGTTCGGGTCAGTGAGCAGAAGCAGCCACAGAAAGGGGCCAGGGGCACTGGCTATGACCTAGGCGCTGACGACAGAGGTTCACTTTGTAAAGTCAACTTATTGTGCACTTAAGATTTTCACACGTTTGAATTTCTCTACTTTAAATAAACTTTTCTAAAATAAGTAACTACTATGTAGCCATTAAGAAGACTACAGAGAGTCTACACATACTGGCATAAAACAATTTGCAAAATATGTGGATAAGCTGAGAATGGAACACATCCACAAAAGGATCCCCACACATGCATACACATGTGCATACATGCACACATACATGGGCACACACATGCACGCACACATGCACGCACATCCACACAAGTACCCCACACATGCACATATGTGTGCACACACAGATATGAACACACATGCAAAGACCCACATACATGCACACACATACACACACACGTGCACAGACATCCACACAAGGACCCCCACACATGCACACACAGACGGGCACACACATGCACACAAAGACCCACATACATGCACACACACGTGCACACACATGCACACAAAGGAGATACACCTAATGTAAATGATTGGTTAATGGGTGCAGCACACCAACATGGCACAAGTATACATATGTAACAAACCTGCATGTTGAGCGCATGTACCCTAGAATTTAAAGTATAATAAAAAAGACCCACATGCATGCACACATGTGTGCACACATGCACACATATGCACACACGTGCACACAAAGACCCACATACATGCACACACGTGTGCTCACATATACATGCATACACATGTGCACACACAGAAACACATATGTACACACACTGTGTACACAGGCTACCTCTACAGTGGTATACAATATATTAAAAACTCAGCTTCAGTGAGTTGTGATGGTTATTTCCACTTTTGAAGTGACTTACCCTTGTATATATTCACTATTACTATTTTATTTAAGAATTAAAAAGTCACTATTAAAATATCACTATTTTATTTAAGAATAAAAAAGTCAACATATATTTTTTGCTTTATATAGCATGTTTTTTTCAATTACATGAAGTCTTTAATTAGCATTTAGGTTTAATGTTTGGACAAGCCCATGACAAACAAATATTTCTGTTTACTTTTATGATGTTTTTGCTATATTTTAGATTAATTCATAATTGATCAAAGAGGCCTACCATGAAAATTGGGAAATGCTACTAGTCTGTTAATCTTTGTATTATTTGCTAATCTAAATGCAGACTTTCTAGAAAAAAAAGTCAAAGTTGTCAAACTCTACATGGCTACACTATGTGTGTAAAATAGTTTAATAATTTTTGCAAATCCAGGAATGTTTTAATTTGCTAATTTTTTTCTTATCGATCACTTAAAAGACATTTATCTTCTCTTAACAAATTTAACGAGACCTTCAATTTCCTCGAAGGTGTTTCAGTGTTCCAGTAGGAAACAAGTGCATTTTAGTTTCTATGAGAGACAATTTTCCTGGTCAGAGTGTTGCTGTTTAAGGTGTGTGGATTATAAACAGCGACGCTTTACACAAGTTACTTAAACTCTGTCAGCCTTTGTTTTCATGGCTCCAAGTGCGGGATTAAATATCCTGTTTACAATAGCAGGTAACGCTTTTGCTTTGTTCATTATGATTTTCCCAAGGCCAAGAATGATGCCTGCCGAGATCAGTACTTGGCATCTCTTAAAACTCCACCAACATTCGTTGAATGAGTGAATGATTGATGATGGAGGGATATGTATAAAACACCTAGGTCCGCATCTGTCATTATTCCGCATGTGTGGAAAAATGGAGATTTGATATAGGATTTCACTATACACTTTTGATGCAATATTTTTGAGGACGTTCAATAAAATTAGTGAAATTCTGGGCATGAAACTGCGTGGTAGTTTTTGGTTTCAATAAGGAAAAGGCCTGCCTTGCCCGCAGGGGTTGGCGTTCTGTTTTTCTTTCTCTTTGATGGAGAAAGCCTACTAGGGCAGGTAGAGAACGCTTATCGTCAATGATTCTGTGAGGCCTGGGAGCATATTGATCGGTTTTGGTGTCCATTTGACAGCAATGTAGAGGGAGCTACAGTTTGCCTTTTCCAGTGTGAGCTTCAGGCACCAAAGCCACTTCTGCGTGCTGGCAAGTTTGCAGGTTCAGGAGCACTGGGGACTCCTGTCTTTGGTTTTCACGTTGACATCATGATGGTGGCAATTAGGGTGCCGTTTCCGAGACGCCGCCCTCTGAGGGTCTCCTAAGTAGAGATCATCCATGTGGCAGGGAGTGAGTGTGGCCAAACAGGATATTAGTGGAGTCTTCCTGAATGCAGGGGAGGTTTCCCTAGAAACCGAGGGCCTAAAAAATCTATTAAGTTATAAATATTCTTGTTATTTATGTCCTTGTTTGGTTCTATAGTCAATCTGGGATATATTCTTCAAACTTGAGGCATAGTAGTTTAAATTTTCATCCTTCAGAATTCCTGAAATTCAGAGATTATAGTGATGACGGTGATGATGATGACAATAACAGCAGCTGATATTCATGGATGGTTTTGGCATAATTCGGGAAGATATATCTCCATCTCTCCATCTATCTGTCATCTGTCTGTCTGTCCGTCTATAGCTATCTATCGCTATCATCTGTCCATCTATATATACCTATCAATCATCTATCATCATTTATATTTAAATATTCAAAGCATGCAGAGAGGCTATATTACTCCTGGCTTTCTGGATGGCCTTCGAGGCACAGATCGGTGCGTGAATCTGGTGGCGTCACAGAGCCCCAATGGTTCAGCTTTATTTGAATCCCTTCAACCTAACTGTAGAGCCTGGATTGTGGATGGAATAAAATTTTATGTGAATGAAAAACAAACACAAGGAACATTTAAGTTAGATAATTCTTCATATGAATTATTAACGATGTGTATGCACATCAGTTGATAATTATAAAATGATATTCAATACTGAATCTTGATCGGCAAAAGTGCTTGACTAAATGATGAAAATCAGTGTGTTTACGAGTCCCATGGAGTCTCTCTTGCCCTTCAGTAATCCATTCGCCAGTCACAGCCAGCAGAGAGTTAAAGACTCAGCATCTCCAGGGACCAGAGTCTGTTCAGGAAATAATGTGAGGACTTGCCTGTTTCCCTCATTATAGCCAGGGAGAAGGGAAGTAGGGAAGAGGAAACTCACCAACAAGACCATCAATGGAGAAGGAGATAGCAGCAAGATAGGCCATTTAAAAATACAAACATAAATCTCACATCAATGTCGCTAACACGGGGTTCGTTCCTGTGTGTGTGTTCTTGTGTGTGTGTGGCGGGGACAAGCATATAAATATGCAATGTGTGCATATATTTTTCAGATGATTTAAAATCTTCCTTCCACAGGTATAAATTGAATAAACGCATACATCACAAGATATACCATTCTCCTCTCTAAACAGCTTTTGAAAGCACACAAACGACAATTTATGCAAAGCGTTTGTGAAGATTGTAACAGACTTTTTAGTAGTGAATAGACTAAATATGCTGGAGCTCTGAATTGCACTTCGAGTGCGAACAGACTCTGTAAACAATGAAAAATCTACATCTCATTTCATACATTCACTTAAAATTTGTGGAAGTCAGAGTAGTTTTAACCCATAAAATAAATTTATAAAATCTCTGGAGAAATTTTTTTAAAAAAACTCATCCTGACCCTGCAGTGAATGACCTTCGTCATCTATTTTGGGGGTCATTTATTTCTGATTATTATATTATGGGTTATATGTATAACAATGAGAGGAAAATTTGTATTATTCACTTCGGAGGCTCTTTTTATTAAGAGAAGAAATAAAATTCAATGAAAGTCATTTTGCTGATAATTATAGTGAAATATGAAGTGTTGTGAATATATTCTATTGCAGGCAATACAGGAAAAAAATTACTCTATCTGTTCAATGATGATTTATTGGGTAGTTTCCACAAAGCTTGGTCCTGGTTCAGATGTGAGCATCAAAGAATACTTGGTAAGGTTGCTTCTGAAGAGGGTTTTGGGTTGAAATAGCAGGAGAACCAGGGGCAATCTTGTCTTAATGTCAAGGATCTTCACCATTTAGTGCCATGTCTGGGGCAGTGCCAGTTACCAGTGACAGCTCCACCCACGATGTGTTCTGGGCGGACCGTCTTGGTGGCTGCAGGGAGGGGATCTGTGACTGAGCACATCAGAAGCTTGACACAGGCCATGGGGTTTTTCGGGATGAAACAAGTTGGATAGAATCCTGCACAC
The DNA here is from genome assembly GCF_003255815.1 of Theropithecus gelada. Classification (NCBI taxonomy): domain Eukaryota; kingdom Metazoa; phylum Chordata; class Mammalia; order Primates; family Cercopithecidae; genus Theropithecus; species Theropithecus gelada. Next base: position 1,690,103 of record NC_037677.1, read on the forward strand.
CTGTGAACAAACAGTCCTCACATTTTTTAATTTCCAAATGTTGATACTTCATATTTTCTAACCTGCCTAATACAATCCTGCTTTTATAAAAAGTAACAGTGATGCCAAACCAGGTATGAACAGATGAAAGCGATAGTGCTAAAAAGACGTAAAGAAACACACGTTGAAATATGGTTCCCAGAAACATGCTGGGAGCTGCCCCTAAGGGGTCAAGAGGTCAGTTTCATGTCCTCCCTCCTCCCTCCTCCCTGGGGATGCAGTGCTTAGTGCCCAGGGGTGTGGGGAGGGCGTTTATTGCCCAGGGGTGTGGGAAGGGCAAGCTAACACTTTAAAGTGAATGGCCTGGGTCCAGGTACCATAATGGTGCTTTTAAACACAATTGAGTGTTTTAACTATGAATAATGAACCTGAGGAAATTTCGATTAAAAAAGAAATGAAATCTAGAGTGTACGTTTTGAAAGGGGCTCAATTTTCAGAGGAATCAGAGGGCTTCAGATCTCTTCCATGTTTTAATCTGAATAGTTTAAAACTGGAATTTGAAATTCAGGATGATAATCTAAAAGCCACAAAGAAACTTTGAAAAATACATTTAATGGTTTTCATTAGACTCTATAATGTTTTGGTGGGAACATAGCTTAGCAGTTCAAAAGCCCAACTTTTACAGTAATACATGAGAAACTATAAGTGCCAGAAGTCAAGCCCCAAAACCTGGTTAACGATAGTATTTGGACTCAAATCCTGCTCTCCTGACTATAATCTCTGAGTGTTTTCAGCTACACATCCAAGACAAATTGGTTTCAATGCCATTTACTGGAACGCGTTCACTAGATCTTCAATTGACCATTGATTGGATGTGGGAGCTGGAACAGGTTTTGCCCTTTCTCCTGGGCCCCACCATTTTCTTATTTGCAGAGTGGGGATAATGATAATGCCTACATCACAGGGTTGTGTTGCAAGCTATGTGAACGGAACACACATAAACCCACTTGCACAGTACCTGGCATACCTCATCTTATCTGTTGTTACAGAAAATAACAGTAGCTAATAAGAAACTTGCATTAATGCCTGACACCTGAGTAAATAACTGAGATACGAGCATGTGATTTCATAATTAAGACCATTTAGCCTTGAGTGTATTGTACCATTTAGACTGATACCGTCTGGAGACGTTTCCTCAGTCCATCTATACAAATTGCCACTGAATTCCGCTAAATATAAAATGCTTTCATCCCAGAAAAACTTGAAACTCACGAAGCCCTAAAGGGAAGGTAATAGGACTCCATGGCCAAAAATGTCCAAGGTGATTTATAAATCAAGGGAAACAATAAAATGGAACATCCATGAGGGCTTGAAGGAACAAATCATTGTTATAAATTCTCATAAGGGTATTTTAGGTTCTGTGGCAATGCCTCAAACAAGCTGAAATTTATTGGATTTGTTTTATGGGTTGAACAATCTCTCATTGTCACCTCAACTCTTTTTGATTTACGTTAATGAAGATAAAAAGGTTGGAAATATCTGAGATTGAAAGACCCTGTTAGATTTATAACCAGGGAGTTGCAAGTTATTTAGCTTACTGTGCACCAACATAATTTAAAATATAGGAACGTTTGAGCACTTCTGTCTGATTTGAAAAGCTTGAAATGGATATCACAATAGTAACTTTGTGTACAAATGATTTTAAACATCATCTGGAAGATTCTTCTGGAATTAATTTACTATGTAAAGCATGAAGAAAACTCCCAAGAACACGAATTTACTAATAACCCTCAAATATATTCAGTATATTGTCAAGAATTTGGAGGTATCTACACAGATGTGCAATGAAATTCTCTTTGCTTAGGATTAATCAGAAATTAAAATAACATTCTTTCCTTATTTATATAGGAAACCACTTTTATTTAGTTCAGAATGTAGGTACCAGAGCCAAGAAAGCAGGCAAATCAAGAAGATACAATCTAAAGAAATTTCAGTGTGTACTAGGCCAAATTTTGATAAAAATTATCTACCACAGCATTGAAGTGTATTACCCATCCTTCATATTCCGGTGAGAAATCACGAAGAAAATGCTTGATAAACAAAAGTGGCATCCACGTGATGTAATAAACTGAAATAGGCATTAACATCACTGCAGTGAACACATTTCACTGTAGGTTACCTGTACTGCACTGGTTTGTTTCTAAATAACGAAATTAAAACAGTTGAGGAGTTAGGACTTGATCAAGGTAGGATGTGATTCTCGCCTTTTAACTGTAAAATAAGATTTCATGCATTTCAAATCCAATTAATTCATTTGGCCAAACTGACCTTCCCAATAACCTTTTTCAAATACAGGATGCTGTTCTCTGTCATTAGCAGAAGCAGCTATGTCAAATGCTACTTTTAAACCTGTGTTCTGATTCAAATTTAGTAGATCTAATAAAAAATACCTTAGGCTTTGCAGCTGCATCCATTTGTACATGCAAATTCAGTAATTGCTTATATAAATTGAGTAAACCGCACATGAAAACAAGCTGTTAAATGTTCAATTAATCAGTTTGCAAAAAAACTCTCGATGTTCTTGCTACCAGCAAACTCTTCCCCAGATCATTCATATGAGCTGAAAACAATCTAATATTTCATCTGCACATACAACAAGGTTCCTTTATTTCCTGTGACTTGACTCCGGTTCCCTCATTCACTCAGCACCATTCTCTCTACACATCCTGAATGTCAGCACAGAGACTGTGGCGTACCAGGCAGGTGCAAGTCTCATCCAACTCAACAACAGTGATGTGAATAAAATTACTTATCCTCTAGTTTTGGTTCTAGGATCTTCTTTCTTTCATGTGGCCCAAAAGGTAGACAGAATGATCCTGTGAATTTAATGCAATATTGAGATCCAGTTCTGACTCATCACAATTAGAATTTGTAGAAAATAACTTCTGTGTTTTGACAGATTCCTCCTGTGTGCAATTATGGGGTTCACCCGCGTCTCGCCCACGTTGCCCTGTGTTCTGTGAGTCCACACTGTGCTGTATTCATCCTCTTTCTCATTGTGGATGTCTTGAGTGGGGCACCTCAGAGCCTGTGAATTCTTGGGGAACCGTGTTAAACTGTGGATTGCAACGTGGGGGTTTGGGCTGGAGCTGGAGAATCAGAACATCTGACAAGCTCTAGGTGAGGCAGATGCTCTGGGTCGCCAAGCTGCGTGGTCCGTGGCCAGGGTGGAGCAGAGGCTGCACTCCGTGTTTGCTCCGCTGGCTTCTACTTTTAGATTGGTTTCCCCAAATTAGAGTCTAGTTAGAACAAGAGGAAGGTGTTTTAAACAAAGGTAATCATGCAGGAATGGGCAGTAGCCTTGTGCATGTAAATCAAGGAAAGCAGGAATTAACAAACCATCCTCCATATGTCCCAGGTTTTCCTAAGTTATTTTATGGCTGAGAAGCATGAGAATGCAACCCATAGCCTTCATGATAGGAAACAGGAGTAGCTGCTCATGGGGAAGGAGATGGTCCTTGGTACCTCTCAGCATCCTCACAACCACCCTTTCCATGACCAGTGTCTGCTGCCTACGATAACTCATCCTAGGGTGGTTAAGCAATTTTCCCAATTTCACACTCCCAGTAAGTGGTGGAGCTGCAATTCTCAGCCAATTGTGTGTGATGCCAGAACTTATGCTAGGCCAAATCTCTCCAGCTATCACTCAGCGATCATGGCTGTTTGCATCTTGATACAATTGCTGGGTGGGCGGTAGAGGGCACAGTATGCAGAGAAATGGAAGAACATTAATTTTATCAGGCCATGTGATTTAAAGCATCAAAATGTGACACAACTCACGTTTCTTGAAATGGTGACCTATTCAAGAATTTGGATTTCTACGTTTCTCAGATTTAATGAAGATATAGTTCAATGGCATTCTATGAAAGTTTCTATTAATATGTATGTACAACAGAAAAATAAAGTCACTTCTCAAGATATGCATTTGGATATGTGGTTTAAAAAATCCTTTCTGAAGTGAAAAGACAACCCAATCATAGCATTTAGGTCAAGAAGTTCTGAAGAATTATTTTGTTATCTAGTTCTTTTAAGAATTGAAGAAAGTTTCTTCTTTAAAAAAGTCAAATACGTGAGTATAAAAATAAAATGTTCTTCTCATTTTGGGTTATTTTCTTTCTCTCCTTTGCACATAACCTTCCAGAAACATGAAAACTTTGTCTCTGGCTTTCGTTTGGAAAGACGGGAGGATTCAATCCTGTTTGTCACCCGGTGTGATGTGATGCTGTGACCTGAGCCCCCAGGTAAAGGCGAAAGCTGCATTTCTGGGAGCGTGGTTTGGGAAGAAGCATATTCCCCTTTATTCTGACTTTTTGGACAATATATGAAGACTTGTGCGGTTTTGAACCTCACACATTAATAATGGCATGGGAAGTGGGTTTTTTTTTTAAAAATAGTGGCAAGAACGATAGGATGTCCTTGGAGTAACTGTTGAAATTCTACCCTGGGGAGGTGGAGAGTCGGAGGCACAACACGTTTTCCAGGAATATGAAGTCTGGACCTCTGGATTCAGCTAAATCCAATGTGTGAAATTTAAAGAAGAAGGTGCTGATCTCCAGTACTTAGCTTTTGTGAGTTGTGGGTGCAGGAGACACCCAGAGGCTGGACACCCACGGAGTCCAGTGCTGTGGGAAGGATTTAAGCATTGGAAGAGGGAGGGAGAGGGGTCATCCATCAGGCCCTCTCACTGGAGGTGCTGTCCAGGTCAGGGCACTGTCCTTTGATGCCACCCACCTGCAGGCAGGCACTGGTAAGAGTCGGGTTGGTTTAGACGGGGGATTTGGGCAAACCCGTGAGCCACCTGGGCTTTATTCTCCTTCTTCTCGAGTATTCATAGCTCTCTTCCTCATGTGTCCCCGCCTTTCTGGTTTCTCTCCGGCTCAATGGCCAAGTTCTTCTATTCTGCTGCTGCGTTCAGTCCTGGAGCGGAAGTCACTCTGGCAGCTTCCGCTGACACGTCGCCATGCCCCTGCACAGCGCCCCCTGCAGGCCCGAGGGACCGCGCGGCGGTGGAAGGCCCTCGCCAGCGGGGTGGTGGCCTGTCAACTTTCCAGGTGACAAGCCAGGGGCACAGTTCACATTATGGTCCTTTATTAGAAGCCCTCAAGCCATGCCTGCCACGGGACTCACTTCACTGTCCAAATGGATTGCTGTGCCCGAGAGTGAGCACGGGGAAAACGGCAGGGCTGGGACCTCTGCAGGCTGGGCTGCGTGGATGGACAGCGCGCAGCAGAGCCCGGGCCGGAGGTGAAGGCTCACCCAGCCCCACCCCATCGAGAACGGGAGATTGGCGTGTTTTCCTTCAAAGGGGTCGAGAGAGCTGCACCCCTTAATCCCTGGAATGGGACGACATAAGAGTCAAGGAGAATGTCAGCATCCTTAAAGGAAAAGGAAATATAAATTTCAAATTCATCTTCTGACGGAAACGAAGGCAATTTTCTAAGTTTCACAGGTAGCATAAATGTAAGGACATTTCCTAATTGATACTCAAATCGACTAAATAACAACGGAAACGGGTGCCTGAATCGCAAGTGCATTTTCAGGATTCGAATTTGTTTGACCCTATGCTAACTACTTCCTACCTCTTTTCAGGTCTAGCACCATAAATCTGACTTAACTTTCTTAATCAATTTCTCAAATAACTATAGGGCAGAAACCATTTTTTCTTTGTTGATACATGACCTGGTTTGGGCACAAGAAGCTAAAACACGTGTTAAGAGGAGCCGAGTAGAGGTGTATTTCATCTAAACATGAATTTTGGTATAGCCCTCAACTGAGTCACACTTGTCAGTTTTATATTCATGTCAGAAATGTCTTGAAAATTATATTAAATTTGTGTTTGCATATATATTTGTATTATACATCATGTATATATCAAATATGTATGTGAAGATTGTATTAAAATTAACTATTTTTTAAAATCTTAGATAAGATATGTATATGTGTGTAAGCATGTGTGTGTGTGTGTGTGTGTGTGTGGTGTTTATGTAAAAAAAAGAGGAGAGAAAGAAAAAAGACATGAAGTGAAATATAGGCCTAGTACCAAGTAGATGATCAAAGATTCTAATTGATATTTAGACAACAGAGGGAACAGAGGAGAGTTTGTGGTGGAAGGGATATGTTCCCAATGTAGAATGAAATATTTGGAGAAAAATCCAGTTCTGTATTTATTAATTGACTTATTTTCTGATTCAGTAAGTATGTACTCTCTAGTGCCTTACACACTGTCATGTGCCTGATTCTGCATGTGGACTTAGGCAATAGAATAGCACAGATCTGTCTCCTGTCTTCTTAGATTATAGCATAGTTTATATTAGAAGGTGCATTGGTCAAATCATCATTCAGAAGAAAGTATATAAGATAGCAACCGTGACAAGAGCGTTGAAAGGAGGGCCCATGGAGCACTTCGGGGCTGTGATGGAGCACTGAAATAATCCTGCATGTCAGGGAGGGTGAAGAGGATAATTGACTTGTCTAATGACAGTCACAGGTATATTCTGATAAATTAAATTAAATGTGCACATGCAGATCTTAGAAAAAAATTAAAAATTTCAGGCCAGGCACAGTGGCTCCCACCTGTTATTCCAGCACTTTGGGAGACTGAGACAGGAGGATTGCTTGAGCCCAGGAGTTTGAGACCACTCTGGGCAACATGCTGAGACCCCATCTGTACAGACCATTAAAAAATTAGCTGGATGTGGTGCACACCTGTGATCTCAGCTACTCAGGAGGCAGTGGCAAGAGGATGACCTGAGCCCAGGAGGTCAAGACTGCAGTGAGCTGTGATCGTGCTACTGCACTCTAGCCTGGGCTACAGAGCGAGACCTTGTCTCAAATAAATAAATAAATAAATGAATAAATAAATAAATAAAACATTTTAAAGCACCACTGATAAGCCAATAGTAAAATAAAATGGAATAATAATAATACTCACTTAATACAAGGCAATACATAGAAAGAGGATAAAGGAATAAAGAACAGATGGGGAAATGGAAAACAACTAACAAGCTACTGCATTTAAACACAGCCACATCAATAATTATATTAAATGTAAGTGATATTAACAGAGATTCTCATTTTAGATAAACAGCAAAGTGTGATAGGATGTCTATTTAAACCTTCTTTAAGTATAAAGACATAAAATTGTAAGACAAAATTCAAAGAATGCTAAGGAAACACTAGTCCAAAGTAAGCATAAGAGTCTAATTAATATCAAGTTAGACTGCCTAAGGAGTACGATTACCAGGTATAAAGGCATAAAATATTGAAGAAGTTAATTTATCCAGAGAAAATATTATTCTGAAATGTATATGCAACTTAGAACAAAGGTTCAAGGTAAATCTGATGGAACTAAAAAAGAAAATAGATAAATCCAAAATTGTTTTTGGAGTGCTTAACACCCCTCTCTTGTTAATTGATGGAATTATTAGACACAGTGAAATGAGAGTCCAGAAGCCCTGAACAGCCCTGCCATCCCAACTTGAGCGTATTGACATTTGCCAATTACTGCATCCACCTGCAGAGGGGTACGGATAACGTTCTAGTGCACACACAGTAGTGATCAAGACTGTACTCCTGGCCATAAAACACATATTAACAGGTATAAAGTCACTGAAATAATACTAAGTGTGTTCTCTGAACGCACCAGAATTAAATTAAAATTCAGGAACACAAGGGTATCTCGACAATATCCAGTTATTTGAAAATTAAATGGCAGTATTTTACATACAATGGTCAAAGAAGAAATATCAGAAAGGTTATAATTTATTATAATTGAATAAAAGTATAGTAGAATTCATAAAATTGGGTAAGACACAGCTAAAGCAGTGCCTAGAGGAGGCTTTATAGCCTTAAAATATTTATATTAGAAAAGAAAAGAAAGTTTCAATTCCACGATATAAGTTCCAGGATTATGAAACTAAAAAAGAATAGCTAATTAAATGCAAAGAAAGTGGAAAGGAAAATTATAAAGATTAAAAAAATGAAATAGAAAACAGAAAAATGTAGAGAAAATCAGTGACACCAAAATGAATCCTTTGAAAAGATGAATATGATTTCTAAAACTCTAGTGTGATTAAGGAAAAAAAAGGAAATAGACAAATTTCCAGTATTAGGAATGAAATTAATGATGTTATTATAAACTCTAGTGGTAATAAAAGCATAGGAGATATTAAAATAATGGTAAGGCAATATATTTGAGGGATTAAAAAGAAAGTTTCCAATCTCAACCAAGAAGTAGATCAACAAAATCACCATTAATTCACTAAAGAAATAAAATTACAGGACTGTATTTTTCCCTGATAAAATTTACAAAACAATTTATGAAATAATACTCATAATTCAGCACAACGTCTTCCAAAAAATAAAAGAGGAGAGATCACGATCTCAACTTATTTGATGAGACTGGAACTACTGTGAAAGCAAAACCACACAAAGACATTACAGGAAAAACATACTACAGAACAACACTCCACATACACAGGGACAAATAAAATCACTAACACAATTTTGAGAAGTGAAATCCAGCAAAATGAGAAAAATGTAGGATAACTCATTGAAATTCATCCCAGAAATATAAGGTTGTTTCAACATTTGAAAACAAGTAGGTGTAGTTCCCAATATCAACATGTTAAACAAGGGTCCAGGAGTGGTGGCTCACGACTGCAATATCAGCTCTTTGGGAGGCCAAAGCAGATGGATCACTTGGGGTCAGGAGTTCGAGACCAGACTGGGCAACACGGTGAAACCCCATCTCTACTAGAAATTCAAAAATTAGCCGGGCATGATGGTGGGTGCCTGTAATCCCAGCATTCTGAGAAGTTAAAATTAACAAAATACATTAACAGTTACGTAAAAACTTTGAAATCATTAGGGATAAAACTAAAATATATGTGTAAAAATTCTTTGCTGAAAACTACTATCGGCCAGGTGTGGTGGCTCATGCCTGTGATCCTAGCACTTTGGGAGGCTGAGATGGGTGGATTACCTGTGCTCAGGCATTCGAGAACAGCCTGGCCAACATGACAAAACCCCATCTCTACTAAAAATACAAAAATTGACTGGGTGTGGTAGTGGGTGCCTGTAATCCCAGCTACTTGGGAGGCTAAGGCAGGAGAATTGCTTGACCCCAGGGGGTGGAGGTTACAGTGAGCTGAGATTGCACCATCGCACTCCAGCCTGCACAAAAGATTGAAACTCCATCTCAATTAAAAAAAGGAAAGAAAAGAAAACTACTACCAAATATTGTTGAGATAAACTGAGTAAATCTAAGTAATTTTTTTTTTTTTTTTTTTTTTTTTTTGAGATGGAGTATCGCTCTGTCGCCTAGTCTCAAGTGCAGTGGCATGATCTCAGCTCACTGCAAGCTCCGCCTCCCAGGTTCCCACCATTCTCCTGCCTCAGCCTCCCGAGTAGCTGGGACTACAGGTGCCCGCCAGTACGCCTGGCTAATTTTTTGTATTTTTAGTAGAGACGGGGTTTCACCATGTTAGCCAGGAAGGTCTGGATCTCCTGACCTCCTGATCCGCCCGCCTCGGCCTCCCAAAGTGCAGGGATTTCAGGTTTGAACCAACGTCCCTGGCCTAATAAATTTCTTAAGAAGAAATATATATTGGGTTTATGGATATAAAAACTCAGTATAGTAAAATTGTCAATCATCACAAAACTGAATTATAAGTTTAACACAATCAAAATCACAGCAGCCTATTTGTGTTGAAATTTACAAAGTCTTTCTAAAATGTATAAGGAAAACAAATGACCTAGAATAGCCATAGTGATTTTGAAAAAACAATCCTCCTGATTTCAGGACTTCTTGTAAAGGTAGAGCAATCCAGAGAGCATGCATTGGCATAATCATTGATATATAGATCAATGAAACAGAATACAAAGACTCTCAATGATTCTTGACCATTGAGCCAAGGTGGTTTAGTAAAAAAATATTCAATGAATAGTGCTGGAACAATAGAGTATACATATGTACAAAAGTGAACTAGGACGTAAAACTCACACATCAAACGTTAAAAGAAAAATGGGTAAGTCTGACTTAAATTAAAATTAAAATTAAATTTAAAATGCCTAACTTTTGAAAGATGTGAGGTAAGTAAAGAAACAAGACACACAGGATAGAAGAAAATATTTGAAAAACACATACCTGATCAAAGACTAGTAACAAAATTACACAAAGAATTATTTAAACTCAATAATAAAAAGATAAGTACTGGCCAGGTGCAGGGGCAGAAGCCTGTAATCCCAGTACTTTGAGAGACTGAGGCGGGAGGATCCCATCAGGTCATGAGTTCCAGACCTGCCTGGTCAACATGGTGAAACCCCGTCTCTAGTAAAAAAGTACAAAGTCTAGCCAGGTGTCATGATGGACACCTGTAATCCAGTACTTGGGAGGCTGAGACAGGAGAATCACTTGGCTCTGGGAGGCAGAGGTTGCAGTGAGACGAGATTGGGCCACTGCACTCCAACCTGGGCAACAAGAACAAACCTCCGTCTGAAAAAAAAAAGACAAATACTCCAATATATCATGGGCAAAATAGTTGAACATTTAATCAAAGAAATATAGATGTTAAATAAGCACATGAAAAGATGTTCACTCTCATTAGTAATTTCATTAATTAATGAAATGCAAATTAAAACCACAATGTGATATCATACCATGACACTTCCAGAATGACTAAAAACAGACAAATACAAAAGAGTGTGGAGAAATTGGTGTGCTTATACATTGTTGTGGAAAATGCAAAGTGGCATAAGTAATTCTGAAAACAGTATGGTCATTACTTACACGATTAAACATAAACTTATCATAAGCAGCAATTTCACTATTGTGAAATGAGACATAATAATGGAATTAATATTAAGTATTGATTTGCATGACGTGACATGAAATGAACACAACTAGTTTAGTGGTAATTCCCATTATGGTGGGGGAAGCCAGTGTCCATCCACTTTTTAATAGATTAGTAAATTGCAGTACATGCGTATAATGGAAAAGGACTTGGCACTCAGGTCGAATGCTTCATACAATAGGACCGATGAATGTCAACAGCGCCATGTAGAATTAAAGAAGTCAGACACGGAAGCTACATACGTACGACTGCAATGAGAGGTCATTCTGAAAAAGGCAAAATTAAGGATGGGAATCAGATCAGCGTTTACCAGAGGCTGTGAGTGGGGACATGAGATGGCTGCAGAGGTGAATAAAGAAACGTTTAGGGTGATGAAAATGCTCCATCTCTTGCTTTTGTCATGGTTAAAGGTCTTATAATACTTTGTCAAAGCTCATTGCGTGGCACCCTTACAAAGAATGAATTTTACCATTTGTCAGTGACTCCTCTAACAAGGTGATTAACGAGAAAATAAAAATTCCCACCTTACTGTGGTAAATGGATAGTAAAACAAGTACGAATCCCTGCAGCGGGAGCCAGCAAGGTCGCCTGGTGCAAGGACTGTCTAGGATCTCTTCGCTGTCTAAGTTTGATGAAATGAGTTAAGACACCCAATACCGTTGTGACACTCTCCGGCACTCCATAAATACCAGCTATTGTCATATGCACTTAGTGACAACCCTCAAATATTTTACCAATGTTACATTTTAGTAAGATGAGTTGTACAATATCATCTCCGCTTAAGCAAGGTGGTTGTTCTGTCTCCTCCCACGCCTGAACTAATCATCCTATTAAGGGCAGGTGAACACAGGGCGGCAGGTTCTGTCCCATGCTAATAACAGCAGTGCTCCCCCCGCGAGGCCTTAAGATCTCTCTTCTCTGATTTTACAGATAGAAAGTTTTCTTGGGCTGATGCTGGCATTGTCTGCAGGGGCAAAGGAATAGATGGGCTGACCTCCTCCTGCTCCCTGGGATTTTAGATACCTTTGGAAATGGATTTAAAACAATGGCTTCACCCATCCATTCCAGTAAGAGTAACTCGGCATTCACTCTTGTCTCAATTTCATTCACATTTATTCACATTCCTTTTGCATAACATATTCTCCACGAGCTATTGTCTTTTACTAAAGTTTGTGGTTTATTCGTTTTTGACTGTCTTGGACTCCTTGATGTTTTACTTTTATCTTAAACAGTGACTTAGCATGCTCTGTACGGGTGACTTTCTCTTGATACCTAACTGAATGCTGTACTGGATCCTATGCCCAAGAGATCATGGGAGAGTCTGCCTGCGTTTAATATGTTTAATGGAAATTTAATGTTTGCACAATTGTTTTTGCCCTCCCAGTAGCACTAAATTATTTATGAATAACCTCACATCTCTCTAAGTAAAACACGGTGCTTTTAACGAGCCAGCGATCACAGTTCCATCAGGGAGACGGTGGCTGAGGACGCCAGGCCTGACACTTGAGTGCTGTGTTTTCCCTGCGTACCAATTATGGTTACTGTAACTTGGGCAGCATCAGAGAAGGGCTGCCCCCTTCACCCCACCTTGCAAAAATGTTTTTGTTATATTAAAACTCTCATGCACGCACACACACGCTCTCTCTCTCTCTCTCTCTCTCTCTTATTTGTAAAGGTATCTTTCCATCCGTACTTTGTGGGACGGTGAAGCCAGAGGGGCCATGAGCCCTGTGAGTGCCGTCCCTGCCCCAGAGTGACCTCAGCAGTGCATGTGTGTGAGGCCTGGGGGTACACAGCTCCTTCAGTGCCCCAGTGTGCCACCTGCCTGCCTTGGAGGTAGCCGTGCTCCCTAGGACGTGTCCAAGAAACTAAACCAATAAGCAGATTTGGATTTCAGCTCCTCACCTGACGATGGCCCCAGCCTGCTTTACTATGAAATGGAGCACACCAGCGATTCCTGTAAAAGGCTGTTGTGGAGGTTCCAGGAAGTTTTCCTGAAGTTCGTGGCCACTGGCTCACACGTAGAAGACGAATGAGTAGTAGCTGTTTCTGGCATTATTATATTGGACCCTTTAGAATAACATTTGTGTAAATGCCCTTTATTTTGTCCCAACCAATGGGACCATAAGAAAAAGGGCAATGAAATTTTTGACGGGAGAATTCTGCTGGACAATTCCTCATTTTTGTTTGGGTAGGGGTGGCACCAAAAGGGTCACGTAGATTTTGCTCTGGTATTAAAGTTTATGTGTTAGTTCCATAATCTGATGAATATTTACTAGGCACATCTCAGTTGTGCTGTGACTGTGATGTCCCTCTGCGTGGCCCTCTCATGTGCTACGGACTAGACAGGACATGAGTACAGGGAACTCCGGCCATGATGACTGCTGTACTCAGAGCCCTTCTCTGTTCTTGTATCAAGTGCTGGTTGGTTTCTCCTATGAAGGAGATCATGTTATAACTTAGGAAGATATTGGAGCCGGCGAGTCTCTGTACTGAAGGAGACATTACAGGATTTCAAGAATGGGGCTGAACCTTAACCAAGAGATGTTTCCAAAAGCGAGTTAGAATTAAAAGGCATGAGGAGAAATTGTCTTATGTTTTTGTTTTAAAAATGTTTCTGTGTTCCTTTTCAATGTCAGCAACTTTGCAAAATAAAATAATATCAATGCTCAGCCTACCCTTGCTATTCTTCGTGGGAGGCAGGAGTGACTTCTCCTTTCTCCTTTCTTCTCATTTGGACAGAGCCGCTCAGGGCTGAGGAGGCAAGAATACAGAATCCACGTTCCAAGTGCTATGTTCTGGGATTACAGGCATGAGCCACTGCACGCAGCCCCTCTTCTATTAATATCTCCTGGTGGGGAGCTCTGATGGCATCGGCCTGTGTGTGGAAGCTTCCCGTTGTAATGTAATCAGCAAATGGAAGCCGCGTCCCTTTAAACCATTGCCATCACTTCTGCGTGTGGTAAAATCAGGGTGGAAACCGGCCCATTCTGTTCTTTGCACGGAGAGTGAAAATGACCCTGCATGTCAATCAGAAACCATGTAACAAACCTGCAGTTTCTGCACATGCATCCCAGAACTTAAAGTAAAATTTTAAAACAGGAAAAAAAAAAAAAAGAAGGAAATCATGCCTAGGTAGCACGACCAAGCATTCTCTCTTCCACTTGATGAATTTTTATATAAGTTTGTGTGTGGAATATCTGAACATGCCCACAACTAGCAGTCTGCAGATTTTCAGCCCTCAGTCAAGGAAGAAACATGAAAATTTGAAGGGGCCCAGCACAGTGGCTCACGCCTGTCATCCTAACACTTTGGGAGGCTGAGGTGAGCAGATTGCCTGAACTGAGGAGATCGAGACCAGCCTGGGCAAAATGGTGAAACCCCATCTCTACTAAATACAAAAAAATTAGCTGGGTGTGGTGACTCGCACCTGTATCCCAACTACTTGGGAAGCTGAGGCAGTAGAATTGCTTGAACTCAGGAGGTGGAGGTTGCAGTGAGCTGAGATTGTGCCATTGCACTCCAGTCTGGGTAACAGAGCGAGACTCTGTCTCCCAAAATATATAGATAAATAAATAAATATATAAATAAATAATTTGAAGGAAGCCTTTCCTGTCAGAGTTCATCTTCTTGAAAAACAAGGAAATTAATATTTTCATCAGTCGCATTTTCCGTGTGAGTATAGTCTGCATGATGACATAGACGCCATTCCTAATTTCAAAAAAGAAACCACGGGCACATTGAAAAGGTCACAGGCATAAAGTCAATTTAAGCCAGGGGGTGCATTCCAAAATTTACCATAAACCTTTCCTGTACCCTGAAATGTAGGCATTGTGTGGAGCTTTAGGGCAGTTGGCAGCAGGTGTAAAAGTTTGCAATCGTGCTGGAGGAACGGATCACCTAAACAGGGCAGTCAGAAACATAAATAAATACCCAGAGAAAAGGATGTGCTAATGGGGAACAGGGCAGTCAGAAACGTAAATAAATACCCAGAGAAAAGGATGTGCTAAACGGGATGTGTTTATAAAATATAATGGAAATAAGCGATTTACTTTTTCTTTGGTAAAATTTGGATCCATTTATCACACAGGTAATATTTGAATTGGATCCTGAAGAGTTAGCAGGAATTTGACGAGCGAAGATGAGTTGGTCTGTGAAGAGGAGGCAGCCTGTGATGGGCGAGTGACACTCACGTCTGCCACAGCCTGACAGCACCAGCGGAAGGGGGTGCCAGTCTCTCCCTGTCCTCAGAGCCGAGCTTCAGGGCCAACGGGGCAAGTGGCTCAGGACCCACTCAAGGTGCCTGTGGTGGGAGGACAGCGCAGCCCTCCAAGATGAACGAAGAAAACACATGCCAGTGAGTTTTGAAGCTGAAGGCTGGAAAGCTTTTCTCCACTGCACGGCTCTGAGATACTGGCTGGGTTTTCACAGGAAAATCAGCTGTGTGTGGGGTGTCCTCTGAGATTCTCCTAATTGCTTTGCAGGTCTAAACATACCGCACGATGCTGTCAGGGATTGCTATGGATAGCCAACTCCATTCTGCTAAACAAAACCAGTAATTTGGAAAAATTACAGCCCTGGATGCCACCGTTGGCACCACAAGGACGGCCTCCCTGGTAACTGCTAAAAAAAGAAAAAAAGAAAATTGGCATCACACCAGGCCAAGGAAGGCATCTGTTTAAGTGTGGAATATGACCATCCTTTAGGGAAAAAAGCAAAATAGAAAACTGACTGAATTTTTGATGATTTAACCTAGGACACTGGGGTATTAGAGGGCTGTGGCTATTTCATTTGGAATAGTTATTTTGTAACAAAAAGGGCAAATTCTGCTTCCCAGCCTTAACCATTTGCAAGCACGGTTTAGCAACTCGTTCCTAATGACACCTTTCTCTGAATAGCTGGTTAGCCATGGAACAGATATTTATGAGGCCTGTGGTTCATCTTGCTAGAGATTCCTACAAACACAGGTGTGTGGACACATCTGAGCTCTACAAGCCAAACGCCCGTACCCAGCACCACTTTTTTTTTCTATCCAACCCTCTCCAAAATTTTGCAGAGTCTCAGAGAGGAGAGGCACCTTCACTCAAAAGATCTTCTACTTGCCCCATTCTTAATATTCTGCATTGAGGGGAAAGATTATTTTGGCTCAAGGCTTTTCTCCCTCAGACGAAATGACGTGGCATAAGATTCATCACCAGGTGAGTGAACTCTAGGGGCACGGACAGGACAGCTGTCCCCACCGGAGGCAGAGGAGAGTGAGGAGGACTTTTATTTTCCTTTCAGAGTCAGCAAGCTTTAACATAACAGTGATATAAGCTGCCTCTTCTCCTCCTCTTATTCTCTAAAAGTGCACGGCCACGGCTGTGCAAAGTCTCTTCGGATTAACTCAGTCTCTCAGGCCACTGCATAGGCAAATATGCTTGTGTGTATCTGCCGAGCAGGATTTTAGTAAAAAGCACAAGCCAGGAAAACACCAGACTGAGTCTTCGTCGTGGGTGCAGGTCAAGACGGCTCCGTGGCCACGTAGACCAGTCCTGGTTTCCCATTTCCGTGATTGTCTTTCAAATATGTAACATCAAGAGTCATGTTGCACCTGACACTTCTTATTTTTTTTTTTTCATATTGTTTATCTCATGTGGTCTTACATCCAGAGACTGAGCTGTTATGTCATATTCTGGAAGCATTCCAGGTCACTATTGCTCTTCTTTCCAAAAGGTTGTGGGAAAACAAGATGTAATTCCAGGCTAAGTTCTCGTGAGGATCTAACCTTTCTATACCACAATGCCTCTGAGCCCACACGCAGGCTGCGGCTTGTTTTCCCGTCATTTCCAAAGGTGCTTTTTCATTCTGGAATCTTAATGCTTAGGTAGAAAGACAGCAGTTTTGGAGGAGAAAAGAGGTGGACCCTGAAATTCAACAGCATATTTTGTTGGGGGATTGTCCACTCATTGCCATGAATTCAGAACTTGCCTTTCTGAATTCCTCATTATGGCTGCTTAGTCATACAATCGAGGCTTTCCTCCTTCCTGTCCGTTTGCTGATTACATTACAATGGGAAGCTTCCACACACAAGCTGATGCTGTAAGAACCCCCCCATCACCAGGAGATATGAATAGGAAATGGGCTGGGTGCAGTAGCTCATGCCTGTAATCCCAGAATTTTGGGAGGCCAAGGTGGTAGGATTGCTTGAAGTCTAGAGTTCAAGACCAGCCTGGGCAACATAGCAAGACCCGTCTCTACAAAAAATAAAAATGAAAATTACAGATGTGTGGTGGCGCACATCTGTAGTCTCAGCTATTAGGGAGGTTAAGGTGGGAGGATGCCTTGAGCCCAGGAGTTAGAGGCTGCCGTGAGCCGTGATCCCACCACTGCACTCCAGCCCGGGTGAGAGAATGAGACCCTGTCTGAAAACAGAAAAGAAAACAAACGAAAAGTTCCGTGAAGTATCTGAGGGTTTAGGATGAAGCATCACTTCTTGAATATAGTGTTCTGTCTTTCATATTAAGCGGAAATTAGTTGCCACATTTGAAAGCCTCAATCTGAATAGGAAATACACAGTTTAGTGTGTGAACAAAAACAGTAAATACACTCGTTTATCACAGGGCTTGGCCCCAGCTCCCAGGCTCCGGCTGTCCAAGTCCCCCCGCTGCCCGGCCTGAGCAGAGTGTTCACATGATGCTGCATTTTCCCCTGGGAGCACTTCTCTTCTGCCCCTCCAGAGGCCCTTCCCTTGTGATTTTGTTCTTCCGGCTACACACAGGAGGAACACTGCCATGACCATTACTTACACAACCATTTCTGCTGTTGCGATGCCCAAACGTTAACACATATTGGATTTTTATTACTGCATGTCAGGCACCGTGCTAAGGACTTGCATGAGATCATAACCACACGTGGCGGAGAATATTACCCTACTCATTTTGCAGGTGAGAAAACCGAGGCTGGGAGGCATAAGGTAGTTGCCAGAGGCACCTATTTTTCAAATGTGACTCCAGAAGCCACGTCTGCCTCCAGAACCCAAATTGCTCTGCCTTTCCGATGGAAGTGTCCCCTACCACCTAGACACAGCCACGTATCTGAGCAAAATGAAACGATCAATCAAACAAAAAGGCCGCGTTGCGCATTCCAGGATGGTTGGTGTCATCAATAATGAATGTGTCTGTGCATGAGTGAGGCCTGCGGTGGGCAAAACGCTCAGCCAACCTCCTGCAGAACCTGATTCTCCAATGTGTGGTATTTACTAATGAAGCAGGGAGCTGCAGCGTCTGTGGGGAAAATGTCTACAACTGCAGTGAACAAGTGAGAATTTATCTGATTCATAAAATGGGCACCTGCAGCCTTGGTACCCTGGGCCAATGTTAAACAAACGTTTTCAAAACAGTAAAATCCAGGAAGCTCTGAAGCACTCTAGCGAACAGAAGCCCATTTCCTGCACCGTCTTTCTGGGCCCAAGTCGATTTACTGCTCAGTCTCTTGGGAAGGGTCACAGCAGAGGCAGCTGTGCAGTCAGGACACAAAGAGGCGGGCTGGGGACTCGGGCAGTGCCACAAATTGATGAGCCAGTGGCCAGAGGACAGTGCCGGGCACCTCTCGGGGTCTCTCCTTCCTCCAAGACAGAACCAGGGAATTTATATGGGTGTTCTCTCAACCTCAGACCAGACTTCAGATCAGATGCTAGACATGTGGAGGCCGTGGCTTCTCTGAAATCGATCCTCCTCTTTATCCTTTCCCACACCCCTCACTGCCATGGAGCCTTTTCCTCTCAAAGCACTTGAAGCGGGGAACTTTCTGGGGGAAACTCATAAGGCTGGGAAGGAAAGCTCTTTAGAAATGTTCTTCCTAGAAAAGCTCTTCCTTTATGTGCAGTGGAAGAAACTACTTTAACCGCTAGCAGATGTGAAAAGCTAAGTTGTTTTGGAAAATCATTAAATTTGTTTAAAAATTGTAAAATGGTAGATAATTATAATTTTAAAAGGGGAGAAAAGCAGACAATGCCATAAACAGCCAAATGCCCCCTCCCCAAAACCACAATTATTAATATTATATATTAAAGTTTTAATACAATAAATAAAATATTACAGATAAAATTAGAATCTTCAGTATAGTGATAGTTCACCATCAAAAATAAAAAAGAATCATTCTGATCTCTGATCTACATGTAAGCTATGGATGTCACATTTATCTGTCTTCTCTCTAATCTATAATCTATCCATCTATCATATTATATCTATCTATCTATCTATCTACCTATCTATCATCTACTATCTATCTATCAATCATCTATCTGGCTATCTCTCTCTATCTATCTATTGCCTATCATCTATCATCTCTATCCATCTTTCTATAATCTATCGATCATCTATTATCTATCATCTCTCTATCATCTCTATCTATCTATCTATCTATCTATCTATCTATCTAGTCTAACATCTATCTATCCATCATTTTCTATCTATTCATTTGTCATCCATCTAATCTATCATCTTTCCATCACTTAACATCTACTTATCTATCTCATCTATGTATCTATGATCTATTTATCTATCATCTGTGTCATCTAAGCTATCTAACATCTATCTATCCACCTAACACCTATCTATCTCATCTCTCTATGTATCTACCTATCTATCTACTATTTAGATATCACCTATCTATCTATGTATCAATCTGTGCCTCTATCCTTCATCTCTTTATCATCTATATATCCACTGACCCAACTGTCTCTGAACTGTGGTTCATATTTATTAGCTGTATTGAGATAACTCGAATCAGGGAAGAAAACCTGACTTGGCTGCTGAGATGTTCTCAATCAAAACACTTCAGACTTTGTAAAACATCACCCTGCCCAGCAGAACATGTGGAATTGTATCACATCCAAGAAGTGTTTAATGAGCTGTTTAGTAAGAAGGCTGGCCTGCTTCAGCTGCCGGTCCCATCCCTTGTCAACAGCAAGCACTGAGCAACGGCACTCCTCATTTCTTCACTGGTGCTTTTTAGACAACGGTGTGTATGGAAGCAGGGTTGTGGGAAGCTGAAAGCCCTGTAAAAATGTGGTCTAGCATCCCAGTCACCTCCTCCTGGGAGGGTTTGGCTTCCTGCCATTTCTATTCCGAGGCAGGCACTGGCACGCTTGTTTCTGATCCTGGCTGGCGAGTGGCAGAGGGCATTCCAGTTATTATGGAAATTCACTGAGGGGAGAGGCACCTTGCCACTTCATCTCCACCCCGCACGGCACCTTCACAGTCCCATGCAGATGAGGGCTGTTCAATAAATACTGTGGATGGAGCCAAGAGGAGATGACAGACAACTGCAATTAACATGAGGCGGATGACACATGGCGCCAGTCATTTTATTCGATTATTGAATCAGAAAGGTCTCGGAAATAGTACTTACATATAGTCCATGGGACAATAAAAATTCCACAAAATTTTATTTTGAAAGAGAGAGGGCCATAGGTTCTTTTGCCACTCCTTTGCGTCTTATCTCAAATAGCTTTGCGGGTCCTTCTGTGCCCTCTGTTTCAAGTAGAAATTTCTTCCCCACAGTGAGCTGTCCCCTTAATCTCCTCCACTTCAAAGGATGCGTAATAGTGTCAACACACCTCTGCGAGCGGCTGGGAAGATCTTGGAATACCAGCTTCCTTCCTACTTCCCTCTTCAGTACACAATCCATTTCTTTCATACCAACTTAAAATCAGAGTTATATCTGGTAACATTGCACAAGCCACGACTGCACAGCTATTGCTATCTGTGAAAAGATTCATTTGGATCTTTGGCGTGTATATTTCAGAATCCTGTATGCTCTTGGGTTTCTATAGATTCTGTGGCTTCTACTTTTGCGTGGCTCCATTGTTTCATGTTTAGTACTGCTGAACAAAAGAAGAGGCTTTCTCCTTGCTTCATTTTCTGTTTTCATGTGGTTGCTTCTTGTTCCCCCCACATAGCAGCAAGAATACTGCCTAGTTCTTGTTCAGGAACACAGAAATTATGCAAAATAAACCACAGTACCAACAAAAATATGAGGCCTTCTTGCTCTTTTCGTAGGTAATACAATTGGTGTCTGAATCATTTGACTTACAAAGGGCAGTAAAAAATTTTGTGTGTGTCTGTTAATCAATAGTTAACGCATTAGTAAATATTCGAAACATAGCAGGAATGGTGGTTGTTTTGCGATTAATTGTTTTCTATTTAATAACTTTCTTTTGCCCTGCTACGTTTAATCATGACATACAGTGTCTCCATCATATTGACTGTTGAATCCTTGCTAAGATGATTGGATTAATCATCTGATTAGCTTATCCTTTAACTGTTTCATGCCTTTACTGGGTTTCATTGCACTATGACTCAGTTGCATGAAAACTGCAATTTACCTGTAACTGACTCATCCAGGCTCAATTTCATTTCTGAATTTGGCTTTTTAGAACAAATGATTCAAGAATAAATTTATACCAGAAGTGCACGCATAGAAACAGATTACTAGGGTTTCTGAAGTGAAATCTAACGAACTCTGCCCTGAGAAATCACATCTACTTCAAATAATCAAATATACGTTTAGTTTCAGCCGCCAATCACCTTCTAAGGAGGAGCCATCTGCAGACACTCTTTTAGGAAAACAAAAACTGTTTATGTTATGTAGAATCTTCACTCCTTCGAAACCACTAATGACTAAGCATAGAGAAGTTTGCAAAATAAGCATATATTATTAGTAACTGGGCATAATTGACATCATTTATTGGCGTAAATAATAATGACAACAACATGGTCCATCTTCGATCAAGGGCAGAGTGTTATGGAAGAGGAGCATGGACTCTGGACTGCTTCTGTGATGCCACAGAAATGTGCGGCTCCACCTGCTCCGTGGGTCCTGGTCATGGTGGCCCACGTCTTCCCTGCCTGTCCTTACCCTGGGAACCAGTTTGACAGAGGCACAGCCTGCACAGAACTCGTGTCCACTCATATTTCACAGGTGGAAGCCCTGAGACCTGGTGAGGACCTTTGATGCAACCGTCTCAAAGTTCAGAGAGCTAGAATATTTAACAAGCAGCACCAGGGATTAGGCAGGATTGGATCCAAGGTGATTTCCTGCTGTGCAAATTGGGGTTTTTTTTTTGCTTTAATTGTCCTGCATTCCATTTTCTTCATCCTTTACAACGGAGATGACAATGCCCATCTCAAGAACGGTCGGAACTCAGTGAGACAGTGGAAAGCACTTGGCATAAGGCAGTTTACACAAGATCATCGGCCAATAGCTCTGCTCATAGTTAATACATTGTATTGACAATTTTGATTGTGTAGGGAGTTAGACTTGAATTACCCTATTTTATCTTTATACTGACAAATAATAGTATAAACTCCATTTTACATATGAGGAAACACCTGATAATTGGAAGCTGAGGAGGAATTTGACCAAGGCCAGGTTAAACTAAGAAGAGAAGCTGGGATTGGCCCAGATACCTCCACCCAACAGCTGAGGCTTTCCCCCCAGTGACACACCAAGGACATCATTGCTGTCAGGAGCACAGAGGCTTCAGAGATCCCCTGCTTCTCATGATCCCACCTGGCTGGGGAGTTTCCAAGGCCCTCCACCCACCAAGATGCCAGCAAAGTCTTTCAATCTGGATAAAGACCTTGATGTTTCATATCAGAAAAAGACCCTGTTGTGGTCTGTGTTTCATAAATGAGCCTTCATATTGAGGAGGTGAATTCAGCAAAAGGTTGGACAATCAGGACAATGCAACAAGTACGGGCACACCTCGATTTATGGAGCTTCACTTCACGGCACTTCACAGATCATGTGTTTCTTACAAATTGAAGGTTCGTGGCAACCCTGCATTGTGCAAATTTATCAGCGGCATTTTCCCATCGTGTGTGCTCGCTTCGGGTCTCTGTGTCACGTTTTGACAATTCTCCCAATGTTCTGAAGCTTTTCATTATTCTGGTTTAGTGCTCTGTGGTCAGTGATGTTTGGTGCCACTGCTGTAACTGTTTTGGGGCACCACAGATCACGTCCATAGAAGGTGGCAGACTTCATAGATAGATGTGTCTTCTGACTACTCCACTGACCCACCTTCTCCCATCTTCCTCTTTCTCCTCAGGCCTCCTTACTCCCTGAAACACAACAATATTAAAAGTCGGCCTCAGTCAGTAACTCCACAAAGAACTCTAAGTGCACAAGTAAAAGAAAAATTTACACTTCTCTTCCTTTAAATGCAAAGCTGGAAATGATTAATCTTAGTGAGGAAGCCATGTTGAAAATAGAGACAGACCAAGAGCTAGGCCTCTTGTGCCAAACAGCCCAGTGGCCCATGCAAAGAACAAGTTCTTGAAGAAGTTAGAAGTACCACGCCAGTGAACACACAGATGATAAGAAGCGAAACAGCCTCATGGCTGAGATGGAGATCTGATAGAAGATCAAACCACCCACAGCATTCCCTTAAGCAGAAGCCGAATTCAGAGCAAGGCCATAACTCTCTTCGATTCTGCAGAGGCTGAGAAAGGTGAGGAAACTGCAGAAGAGGAGTTTGAAGCTGTGAGGTTGAGGGAAAGAAGCCATCTGTGTAATGTAAAAGTGCGAAGTGAGGCCACACGTGCTGAGGGAGAAGCTGCAGCAAGTTCTCCAGAAGATCTAGCTGAGATTATTGATAAAGGTGGCTACTCTAAACAGGTTTAAATGTACCTTCTACTGGAAAGAAAATGCCATCTCAAACTTTCAGAACTAGAGAAGAGAAGTCAATGTCTTGCTTCAAAAGTTCAAAGGACAGGCTAACCTTCCTGTTAGGGGCTCATACAGTTGGTGACTTAAACTTGAAGCCGATATTTATTTATAACTCTGAAAATCCTAGGGCCCTTAAGAATTATGCTAAATCTACTCTGCCTGTGCTCTAGAAATAGAAAAACAAAGCTTGGATGACAGCACATCTGTTTACAGTATGGTTTACCCAATATTTTAAGCCCACTGTTGAGACCTACTGCTCAGAAAAAATCTTCCCTTCAAATTGTTACTGCTCATTGACAATGCACCTGGTCACCCAGGAACCCTGATGGAGATGTGCAGGAGATTAATACTGTTTTCATTCACGTGCCTGGTAACACAACTTCCATCCTGCAGCCTAGGGATCAAGGAATCATTTTGACATTCAAGTCTTATTATTGAAGAAATACATTTCAGGCCAGGTGCGGTGGCTCATGCCTGTAATCCCAGCACTTTGGGAGGCTGAGGTGGGTTAATCACCTGATGTCAGGAGTTCAAGACCAGCCTAAGCAATATGGTGAAACCCCACCTTTATTAACAATACAAAAATTAGACAGGTGTGGTGGCGGGCACCTGCAATCACAGCTACTCAGGAGGCTGAGGCAGGAGAATTGCTTGAACCCAGGGGTGGAGGTTGCAGTGAGCCGAGATTGTGCCACTGCACTCTAGCCTGGGAGACAGAGTGAGACTGTCTCAAAAAAAAAAGAAAATAAAAAAGGAAATACATTTCAAAAGGGCATAGTAGCCATAGACAGTGAGTCCTCTGATGGATCTGGGCAAAGTAAATCAAAAACCTTCTGGAAAGGGACTCATTCTCCTAGATGCCATTAGTAACACTAGTTATTTATAGAACAAGGTCCAAATATCAACATTACCAGAAATTCCAAAGAAGTTAATTTTCAACCCTCGTAGATGAGTTTGAGGGATTGAACACTTTGGTGGAGAGAATAACCGCAGAAGTGGTGGAAATAGCAAGAGAACTGGAATTAGAAGTGGAGCCTGAAGATGGTACTGAATTGCAATCTCATGAGGAAACCTGAATGGACATGGAGTTGCTTCTTAGGGATGAGGAAAGAAAGTGTTTTTTTTTTTGGCGGGTTGGAATATACCCCTGGTGAAGATGCTGTAAACATTGTTGAAATGAGAACAAAGGATTGAGAATATTACATATGCTTAGTTGATAAAGCAGCAGCAGAGACTGAGAGGATTAACTGCAAATTTGAAAGAAGTCCTACTGTGGGTAAAATGGTATCCGCAGCATCACAGGCCACAGAGAAATTTTTCATGAAAGGATGAGCCAGTTGATGCTGCAAACTTCATTGTGTTATTTTAACAAATTGCCACAGCCACTCCACCCTTCGTAACCACCACCCTGCTCAGTCAGCTGCCATCACCATGGAGGCAGGACCCTCCACCAGCGAGCGATCATGACTCGTGAAGGCTCAGACAATCCTTAGCATTTTGGGGGCAATAAAATATTCTTTAGTGAAGATATGCACTTTTTCTAGACATGATGCTCTTGCACACTTAATAGACTATGGTATGGTGTAAACATAACTTTTAGATGCGTAAGAAATCCAAAAAAATAATGTGACTTGCTTTGTTGTGAGGTTCACTTTCTTGTGGTGTTCTGGATCCAAACCCACCATATCACTGAGGTATGTCTATGTACAGTTGACCTTCAATATTCATGGGCTCCACATCTGTGACTTCAACCAACCACAGATCAAAAATGTTTGGGAAACAAAAAATGGAGTCTGTACTGAACATGTACTGATATTTTTGGTCATTATTTCCTAAACTATATGACAACTTTTTACATAGCACTTACATTGTATTCAATATCATAGATAATCTAGAGATGATTTACAGTCTGTGGGAGGATGTATGTAGGTTACCTGCAAATACTCCACCATGTTCAATAAGGGACTTCAGCATCCGAGGGTTTTGGTATCTGTGGGAGGTCCTGGAACCAATTCTTCGTGGATATTGTGGGATGACTGTGCAACGATACAGACAAGCAACAAAGAGGGAAGTAAAGATTTGGAGACGGAATCGCTGATGTTTATTTAGTGTTTTATACACCAAGCCCTGTGCACAGTGAGTTTCTCCACACGCAACTTCATATGCAATTCCCAGGATAGCCATATGAAGGTGCTTTCATCTTCTCTGGTTTGAAAATAAGGAACCAAGCCCAGAACACTTCAGCAACTTGCCTACTTTTGTCCAGTGGGTTCAGGAACTAGTTAGACTTTCAACCCCAATTTCCACTCCGCCTGTGGCATTTTTTCAATTTCAACCAGCTAATTTTTACAGTAACACGGTACCATAGAATTTCCCAAAATACATCCACACTTGCCTGGATGTGTGCAAAGGCAGCTGAATGTGGAAATATGCTTCTTTCTCTGAGGTTTTTGTTGTTCTTTTTTTCTGTCTGCTTTGGGGCTTCCTCAGGTCTTCCTCTCCTCAGGATGCCTGGGTAGCTTGCTGACGAGTTACTCATGATCTGAGCCCTTTCTGCATCCACGAAGTGGTAGGAAGTGGTAGTGCTTTTTTCAATTTTTACTTTTAGCTAGGACTTTAGTAGAAGGTTGATTACTTTATTTAATAATCCATCCACTACACAATCTATCAATGTAACCAAATTGCACATGTATCCCATAAAGTTTTACAAACAAAAAATGTGTAAATAAACTAAAAGTTCCATGAGAGAGGATTTGTTCCTCTCCTGTATCATCTCTTTCCAAATTTCTTGTTTGAAATTCCTCAACAGTGGATATAGGGAAATACCACTGTAACTAAGTAAATATAATATGTATGCATACACATAAACATATGTACATATACAATTATGAATTACATAAATTATATACCTATAATTTCAGAGAATACCTTTTGACTCCTCTCTTTATTCAGTGTCTATAACATAAAGTGAATGGGATGTGGTGCTTGACTTTTTGCAAAGATCAATGTTTCCTTTTCGTTTAATGGTTGTTCCTAAAAGTAAGATGAGATTGATTTGACTTATATGGACATCAGGTCCAAACATGGCTATTATTTAATAACCTCCTGTAATTCTGAAAGTTCTCTAGTGAAGGACAAACCGTTAAAACCAGCTTAATGAAAAAAAATATTCATTCTAATCAGCCTACTTCATTTTATTTGTAAAGAAATATTCCTGGCCGGGCGCGGTGGCTCAAGCCTGTAATCCCAGCACTTTGGGAGGCCGAGACGGGCGGATCACGAGGTCAGGAGATCGAGACCATCCTGGCTAACACGGTGAAACCCCATCTCTACTAAAAATTACAAAAAACTAGCCGGGCGAGGTGGCGGGTGCCTGTAGTCCCAGCTACTCGGGAGGCTGAGGCAGGAGAATGGCATGAACCCGGGAGGCGGAGCTTGCAGTGAGCTGAGATCCGGCCACTGCACTCCAGCCTGGGTGACAGAGCAAGACTCCATCTCAAAAAAAAAAAAAAAAAAAAAAAAAGAAATATTCCAACTGCAATATATGCATAAAAATCCACACCGTATAATGCTTTTAAGTGAAAAAAAAAGTTATGGCAGTTGTTAAAATGGCAAGGAAGACTTTATTCTAGACTATTGGAAAGGGGGGAAAGATTAAACTAAATTCCAAACACAGTAAGAACTAGTGGGAATTTATAGTCAAGAGGCAGAGTGCGGGCTCTGTGCGTGAAAAAGGCTTCCAGAATAGGGTGACTCTACACAGACCTAACAGAATTCTTGCCAAAACTGGGCTCAGTAAGGACACACGAGAAAGTCCAAGATCAAGGTCACGTGGAGAAAAGAACACAGAGGAGCCAGGAATAATGTTTGGTCGAGGAGAAAGCCTTTGTCAATGTACATAAATAAATACTAAAATGTACAAAAATACTACATAAATACTGCAATGTACATAAATACTGCTGTGTACATAAATACTAAATAAATCCTGAAATGTACATAAATACTAAATAAATACTGAAATGCACATAAATAATAAATACTGAAATGTACATAAATAATAAATACTGAAATGTACATAAATACAACATAAATACTGTAATGTGCATATATACTACATAAATACTGCAATGTACATAAATACTGCAGTGTACATAAATACTACAATGTACATAAATATTACAATGTACATAAATAGTACATAAATACTACAATGTACATACATACTATATAAATACTAGTGTACATAAATACTATATAAACACCACAATGTACATAAATATTAAATGTACAGAAATACTACAATGTGCATAAATACTACAAAAACACTAAAATGTATATAAGTACTACAATGTACATAAATGCTACATAAATACTCCATCAATACTACAATGTACTTACTACATCAATACTACAATGTACATGAATACTACATTAATACCACCATGTCCATAAATACCACACTGTCCATAAATACCACACTATATAGCACGGTAAGAATTCCATTCATTTCAAGTTCATCCCATATATGCAATTATACAATTTACATTTTACTTTTCCCCGCTGTACTGAGAGGTCTTTCTTTTCACGTTTAGTCGGCTCAAACTTCTTATCCTAGACTTTTAGCAAAGGTGATACAAACAGGACCAAAATCCTCAAAAACGTCTGTCCTCAAAGGTCTTTGTCCTGAGTTTCTAGAATGCGTTAAGTTATTATGTATCACTAACGTATTCTCGTCAAGGGATGCTTTTTGAGACATCTGACATTTAAGACAGATGCTAATGAAAACATAAGTTTATTTTTACCTTTCCTATTAAAAATCAGTTTTGGTAAATGAACACGACCTTTTCTTCTTTTCATAGAAATTCATCCCAATGCCAACCAAGGTGCCACCTGACTTCCCAAAATGCTCCTCCTTGGCAATTCATTTTTATTCACCAGGAGCAGCACAGACACCCACTGCTGTTGACAGAGGACATGCGACTTACATTTTCAGGAATTTAACTCAGGCTGCACCCAATTCTTGGGAGAACAAGGTCCCTCTTGGTGCATTCATCTGTAACCACATGACATAAAATTTTTTCTACCTCAATCTGCACCTCCTTGATTATTTCCAAGTATTCCCACAAGGCACTCACTTCTCCCAAGATATTTTTAATGACCTTCGTGTTGAAATATGGACAATGGCTCTTGTAGAATCCACGGACACATAGGTCAACTGTCCAGATTCCTGGACTCCATCAGAGACTTGCTGCGTGGCCTCTCAAGGTCCAGGGCGTGTTTCTCTCTTGCAGCCCAACCCCAGATGCTTCCTGAGATGGAGGTATGGCTTATGTGGCAACAGGTCCATCACTGCAGGGCATGGCCAGTGGGAGGCCCGACGACATCACCCCGGTCCCTGTGACCTGCATGTGTTGTTTTGTGTGGCAAAAGGATCTTTGCAGGTGTCCTTAGGATTATGGATCCTGAAAATAGATTGCCTTGGGTTATTGAGGTGGGCCCTATTTAACCACAGGGGCCTTTGAAAGCAGACAGTTTCCCTGGGCCCAAGGCAGGGAAAGGGGTAGGAGAGCCCACGTGGGAGAGGCTCTTGTCCCACCATTGCAACAGGGGCCACGGGGGAACTAATGGGGAATGTGGGGACCTCTAGGGGAAAAGACCTATCTCAGTTCTGGCTGAGGAAATGGTGCCCGTATCAGAGGACAGGACACACTAGAGGAAGCCGTCCCTGGCTGAGGACACAGAGGAGAAGACGGATACCCAAATCAGAGGATGGGATGGACCAGAGGAGGCAGGGACTCAGTCCCACCGCTACAAGAACTGAACTCAGCCAGCACCCTGGGGAGCGCCTCCTTCCCCGGTGTCTCCGGTAAAGAATGCAGCCCTGCAGGAGATTTGAGCTCAGCCCACGAGATCCTGTGCCCAGGACCCAGCAGAACCCACACTGACTTCCGATCTCTAGAACAGTGAGAGACGATAGAGCTGTGTGGTTTGAAGCTAACAGGTTGGTGGTGATTGGTTACGGCAGCAATAGAAAACAAGATTAAACAGTAATGTTCTATGGACGATGGTGAGAATCAGCCTGCAGAGAGGCCTCGGGGGCCCAGGCTCACCTCCTCCCAGTCACCGAGGAGCAGGCACTTAGGTTAAATTCCTTCCCGAGTTAATCTTCGTAAAATGAAGAGGCCACCCCAGGAACACAGCTCTTACGGGTAGAAGTCAGAGAAAAGAAATCCTCCCATCTGAACAGTCATCCCCACCGTTAGCACGTGCACCCACATGGCTCCCAGGTTGCAATCCTCTTCCAAAAGTCCCCGAAGGGTTCCGTTCTCTAGTCTGCCCCGTCCTCTGATTTGGGGCACCTGAGTCGACACTGGGCTTGCGTCTGGAACTGGGTTTGTCAAATACTCACCAGCCCTTCCCAGGGACCCTCTTCCTCCAGTCTCTGGCTGGTGTGTGGAGTGCCTGAGAGGCAGATGTGGACAGCAGAGGTGCCCAGCACCGCAGCCCAGATAGGCCTGGTCTCCAGCATTGACATTGCCAAGAATTCTTGTGTTTGCCCTCGTGGGCAGGATCTCAACACCACTTGGAGTGGATCCTGCCTCCATGTGACATGTGGATGTTGAGCGTGGGCCATCACCCTGGGGCCCACTGTGGCTGTGCGACTTAAGCCCTCTTCCTCTGCCTCGGTCCAGGTGCCTCCCACTTCACACTGTGCTGTGGGCATCTCCCTGTGCTTCCCCACAAGACCCCACTAGGTTTTGATGACTTAAGGGAACACAGTATCTTGGATCAGTAATAAGACATTTGGGGGTATTTTAAGTCCATCAGATCTTGCTCATGGGTACAGTTCCTGGTGTGAAGCCCAGGACTCTGTGGAGGTAACAGTGTCTCCAGGTGGCCCTGGGCCATGGGGGGATCACTGAGGACCTCTGACCAAGGGGTCCATGGCTGCTCTAGGGATCTGTAGCTGTCACAAGCATCTCCGGGTGGCCTTGGGCCGTGGGGGGATCACTGAGGACCTCTGCCCAAGGGATCCGTGACTGCTCCAGGGATCTGTGGCTGTCACAAGCATCTCCGGGTGGCCCTGGGCCATGGGGGGATCATGGAGGACCACTGCTCAAAGATGCTTTCTTATTCCCTCTGCCACAGCCAGAGAGTCCCACCCGTGCGGGAAGCTGGGTGATCCTGATAAACACGGTTCTCACTCCAGTACAAATGGCTGATGACTTGTGAAAACTTGTCACACTCCTAACCTCAGAAAGTGAACAAATGGGCCTTTTCCACAGGAAAGAAGGCAGAGAAAGGGGCAGAGGCCACGTGGGATAGGCTTGTAGCAGAGCCTCGACAGTCCCAGCCAACCCCTGTCCTGGGCTCCTCCCAGCATCTTTGCCCACTGGCCTGCACCACGTGCTCGCAGCCTGCGTGGTAGCAGAGTCTGATGCACAGGCAGGCAGGAAACGCACCATGGGGGCTGAACCCTGTGATTTTATGCTCTGAAGAGCTTGTCTATGGGAACCAATCCCCTAAAATTGGATTTTTTTCTTTTATATTGAAAAACAATAAAATGGACAGTTAAAAATCAATTGAATGTTTGACCCGCATGTAAATGAAAGAAACCTCGGTTCTATCCCATGGGAATGGTGCCCTCAGGTTAGGGTGGAAATTGCTTTGTCATAACGTTGTCAACAACCTCCTGTGATAAAATCTCATTCCAATTCTCCAAAGAGACAACGAGTGTTATTAGTTTGTACTCTTCTGTGGGATTGATCTCAATTTGCTTTTCCCCTTCAGCCTTGATATTATTCCATTTCATGATTTACAGCTCAGAAGCCAAGAACACTTTAGAGTCTGCAGTTGATAACCAGGGTAAATAATGAATGGGCTGGACTGCTCAAGGCAGTGGGCACCCGAGCCTGCATGCCATTGCGCTGAGCGACAGTGGGCTCCAGGAGCTGGGCTCCTAGAACAGGACCCGAGTTGCTCGGTCTATAATAATTAGATCTGCACATAGGGCGCCGAGTGATGAGAGAGAGAAGACAGGGACAAGAGAGAGGAGAGGAAGGAAGAGGAAAAGAGAGAAAGAGAAAGAGAGGGAGAGGGAGAGAAAGAAGGCTTCAGGAGTTGGGATCCTAAAAGAGGACCTGTGTTGCTCAGTTTATAATAATTAGATCTGCATATAAGGGCATGGAGTGATGAGACACAGAAAGGGAGGGAAGAGAGAGGAGAGGAAAGGAGTGGAAGAAAAAGAGAGAAAGAGAAAAAGAGGGAAAGGGAGAGAGAGAGAAAGGGGTTGGGGTCAGGAAGGGATAGATAAGGACAGGGCGAAGGAAGAAGAAAGAATATTCATTTGAAGTTTTCAAATACTCCAACTGACTTGCCCACTCAAAATATGTTCACTGGGAAATTACGAAACCCACCCACACTTGGATTTGCATTTTTTGGATCACGGTGACAGAAGCGAAGTGATTCCCACATCCATTGAAACACACAGGTACTGGAAAATGTTCACTTAAGTCTCACACCCAGAAAGAAACTAAATCTGTAGCCGTGAGGTGGGTAACTGGCGAGCGCCATGCGTGCTGAGGCGACATTTCTGCACTCACGCGGGGGAGCCCCCAACGGGCTGCCCTTTGTGAGGCTGCCAGGATCAGCCTAGAGATGACCAAGGGGCTGTGGGATGTTAGGATCTATGGGAAGTCCTCTGTCCCCTGGGAGCTCAGCGTCCAAAACCCAGGACAGAACAGGAGGGACTCTGCCGGTCTGGGCTGCGCCAGCCGAAGCCCTACTCTCAGGTTTCTTCTTGGAGAAAGGAGTGGCTTTACAGGAAGCTGTGTTGGATGGCTGATCCCTGTAGACACAGGAGATGTGGTGCTGGGGTGCTGTTAGGCTGGGGAAAAAGGGGTTCTCTCCCAAAAATGTTTCTAAGGGAGGCCATCTCTGTGGGTACAACAGTTGTCAAAAGGAACATCTTTTTTTTTTTTTTTTTTGAAACGGAGTCTTGCTCTGTCGCCCAGGCTGGAGTGCAGTGGCGCGATCTCAGCTCACTGCAACCTCCATCTCCTGGGTTCAAGTGATTCTCCTGCCTCAGCATCCTGAGTAGCTGGGATTACAGGTGCCTGCCACCATGCACGGCTAATTTTAGTATTTGTAGTAGAGACGGATTTCACCATGTTGGTCAAGCTGGTCTTGAACTCCTGGCCTCGTGATCAGGAGGTCACTATCCCCTCATGATTGGGAGGCCTGCCTCAGCCTCCCAAAGTGCTGGGATTACAGGCGTCAGCCACTGTGCCCAGCCAGAACATTTTCAGTAATGGTATTAAACTTCCTGTCTGATTGTCTGCAGAGAAGCGGAGATCTTCTCAGTGAGGCGCTGCAAGGAATGGTGAGCACAGGTGAGTGTAATCTGGGTGGGCAGAGCTGTAAGATGGATTCTTGTGTTTCTTTTCCAATTTCATCATTTTGTGTTCTCTAATTTGTAGCTAAGAACTTTTTTTTTTTCAAAATACATGTTCTTTAGAAATTGTGAACAAATTATAAACATAAAAATTTGCACTTGAGGAGAAACATAAATGCTTTTTATTTGGATTTATAGAAGAGTGACCTGTTTCTCAGTAGAGTTGTAAACTGAGGTCTTGATTTGAAATCCTCAGGAGGACAACTACATTTGGAATTCTTAGGAAGACAACTAAATCTTTAACATGTTTAAACTTGAAAAGTGACCGTTCATTGTGAATAAAACAAAAGACCAAAAACACATTACTCAAAAGAAAAAAGTCACCTCTTTAAAAAGAATACAGACATAAAACCTTGTTTTTACTGCTCTTCTCCACGAGCTGCGTCCAGTTGCTTTGCACACTCTGAGGCAAGAGCACTTGCTCCTCCCGAAAGCAGTGATGGGTTAGTGATGGATGAGGTGCATTTTTTTCAGGCACATAATATGCTTGGGCCATTCCACACTGAGAAGAGCTATAGAAGTGTAAGGTCATCAGCACTTCCATTAGGGAGGAAATGATGTCAGGCCGTAACAACCTTTAACTTCAGTTATTGCTGCTGTCAAGTCAAGACGGTTAAAGAGGCCATTGAAAGAGCCGAGATAACATGCTCCTTATTCACGGACTCGGCCCCCTTCCCCGCCCACACGGTGCTTTCATGTTGGTGCCCTCCCATGGGGTGGGGACAGAGGAGGTAGCGGGGCCCAGACAGCAATTCGTCAGGTGCTGAATCTGAGCAGCTGTGACATCTCCTTAGAGGGACACTTCTGTTGAAACTTTTTTTTTTTTCCAGCAAACTTTGAGTACATGGGTTTATTGGCCTGTTTCTCACCTCTTCTCAGTCTATATTTATGAAAGAGAAGTAACTTGAAGACACAGGAGGAAGCTGAGTGTAGGGTCAAGCCCTCCGGATCCAGCCCCTCTGGCCCACCTTGGGTTTTTCTGAGGACCCTCGCACCTATGGACATTTCAACAGGTTAAAACCAAACACTGACCCTTTCCTTTCCCAGGAAGGCGAACACACTAGAAACATGAAATAAGAGCTGTACAAAGGTATTTAATAAACTCTTTGCTCATGGGGCTAAGGACAAAGTGAAAGTCCTTCACTCTTTCCTTTAGTTGGACGAAAATTTCACCATGAATGGGACTTCAACTGCATGAAGAAGATGAAATAATAAAGAAATTAAATAATCACTGATCCCAACACAAGTGTGACTCAAACCAAAGTATGTCACGGGGAAACCTTCACCCACCTGCTGGTCACAGACGCAGCAGCAGAGAGAGCGGATGGAGGAGGGAGGGCCGCTGGACACCGCCATCAGGTCTGGGGAGTCCCAGCGGCCCCAGCGAGGGGCTCCCCAGCTCCTCCCCTGGAGGCTTCTCCCAAGGGCCCACGTTCCTGGTAACGAGTGAGCGGCGTGGGGGACTTGGTTGTTCAGAAGCCTGAGAATTCATAGGCAGAAGCTGCTCAGATGAAAAATTGATGCTGCCAATTTGAGTTTTTTGTTGTTGTTGTTTTCCTTTTAATTTATTGTCTTTTTTAAAATAGAAGTTTTGGTTTTCAGAAAAGTTGAGAGAGACATGTAGAAAGTTCCCATATGAACCCTTCCTAACGTTCTCCTCTGACATCTTGCCTTAGTGTGGTACATTTGTTACACTTGATTAGGCAATGATAATTATTGTTCACCAAAGCCCATGGTTCCACTGAGGTTTGCTCCTAGTGTTGTACCTTCTATGGGTTTCAGCAAATGGATAACAGGTACCCACTACTGTGGCATCACACAGAGCCCTTTCCCTGCCCTAAAATTCCTCCGTGCCCCACCTGTTCATCCCTCCTCCCCAATTCCTGATCTTTTTACTATCTCCATAGTTTTGCCTTTTCCAGAATGTCCCAAAGTTGGAACCGTGACGTCTGTAGCATTTTCAGATTGGATCTTTTCCCTTAGTGATATGCATTTAAGATTTTTCTGTGCCTTTCTGTTACTTGATAGCTCATTTTATTAGCACTGAATAACACTCCATTGTCTAGAAGCTCCACGGCTCGATCCTTCGCCCACTGAAGGACACCTTGGTTGCTTCCAGGTTTGGGCAACTGTGAATAAAGCTGCTGTAAATACGCATGTGCAGGTTTCTTTGTGGACATATGTTTGTAACTTATTTGAGTAAATACCAAGGAGAGTGATGGCCGGATCATATGGTACAAGTTTTGCAAACTACAACTTTTCAAAAAAGTTTTTGAACAATGTTGCCAAATTGTCTTCCAAAGCGGTGGCCCCATTTTGCATTCTCACTAAGAATGACTGAGAGTTCCTGCTGCTCCACATCCTCGTCAGTATTCAGTGCTGTCGATATTTCGGATTTGGGCCATGCTAATAGGGGTGCAGTGGGATCTCATTGCCATTTTAATTTGCATTTCCTTTGATGACATATGACATGGAGTATCTTTTTGTATGCCTATATGCCATTTGTATATTTTCTTTGGTGCTAGATGTCTATTCAGATATTTTGCCCATTTTTAAATTGAATTACTTTGTTTCCTCATGGATGAGTTTTAAGAGTCCTCAGTCATTTGTCAATTTTTTTATTTGGGAATACTTTCTCCCAGGCTCTGACTTATCTTTTTGTTCTCTTCCTAGTGTCTTTTGCAGAACAAGTTTTTAAATTTGAATAAAGTCTAAGTTACCATTTTTTTCACAGATTATGTTTTTAGTGTTGTGTCTAAAAAGTCATTCCCAAATCCAAGGTTACCTAGATCTTCTCTGATGTTATCTGCTAGGAGTTTTATAGTTTTGTGTTTTACATATAGCTCCATGATCTACTTTGGGTTATTTTTTGTGAAATTACCTATAGTCTGTGTCTAGAATTCGTTTTTGCAGGGGGATAGCTATGTGTTCCGGCACCATTGGTTGAAGACACCATCTGCCCTCCTCTGAATTCCATTGATCCTTTGTCAGAGTTCAATGGACTATATTTGTGTGGGTCTATTTCTGGGCTCTCTGTTCTGCTCCATTGATCTTTGTGCTCCCTCTCTTGCTAATGCCACCCGGCCTCGATTCCTGTCGCTTCATAGTAAGCCTCCATGCCAGGTAGCACTGGTCCTCTGACTTGGCTCTTTCCCTTCAGTATTGTGCTTGTTTTTTCTGGGTCTTTTAAATTTATAGGTAAACTCTAGAATCAGAAATGTTGTCGATAACACAACTTGCTGAAATTTTAGTTGAGATTGCACCAAATCTATCCATCAATCTGGGAAAAGCTGACATCTTGAGAATATTGAATTGCTGCCTACTAAAAAATTTATAAAGAAGCAAATGTGAGGTTTATAACTGAAATTGTATATTTTAGAATTTCAAATTCCCTCCATGAATTCTATACAATTATTTTAAACTTGACTACCTCAGGTTTATTTTAGCTTCTGAAATATATCAAATTAATGTTTGAAGTTAATTCTGAAATCACATGATTTGTACTATCAGTTGATTGTCATTCTTAAGCACCCATTTATTTTTCTGCAGAGAATGTTTGAGATACATACAAGAGGAGCTTTTAACAGGAAAAATTATCAAGTGAAACTGTGATTGTCTAAGAAACACCTTTTCATTCCTGGAAAAACATAGCATTGTGTTATATTGAATGAGATTCTGTATTTTCTGTACAGAAGTAAGGTACAGATATTTAACTGTCACTGATAGCATCCCAATGCTAAAGTGTCTTTTATAAAGAAAATAAATAATCTGCTTTCAAAATAAAGGGCTCCTGATAACAACAATAAATTTTCTTAAGTTTATTTTCTAAGAGACCTGCAAGAAGATTATAGCAACAGTTATCTTTTAGTGGAAGTGATCTGTGTGTAATCAGAATTTAAAGATAGAAAGATCTGGATGATTGTCTTACGTTATGCTGTAGTTACTGAGGTAAGCAGCTTGGGGCATGGAGGTCATGAGACTGAGGTCATGAGACTATGGTCATGACTTAGGACCCGTGAGGCTGGGATAGTTACACTCAGTGCCACCAACACAGTCTCTCTCAAGGCATGACCGGCTATCTTGCAGGGTTGAGGGTCAGAGGAAAACTGTTGGCGTGCTTGGAGTAATCTTGGCAAACCCCAGTGGGCCATGGGATGGGGATGGCAGGTTCAGAGCACAAGTCTTTGTGAATTGAAACAGAAGCAGCACTGTATGGAGATAGAATAAAGCATGAATTCTCCAAAGTAAAACTCACATAAACGTGGGATTCAGCAATTTTCCTTATCTTAGTATTATTGCACCCTGTTCTTTTTTATTTTTTAAGTGTGGCCTTTGGAATCTTTTTTTAAATTTAAATTTAATTTAATTTTTAATTGGCAGATACTAATTGTTTGTAATACATTTATGGGATAAGATGTGATGTTTTGATGTGTTTACATTGTAGAATAATTAAATCAAGTGATTTAGCAAATTCATCACCGCAAATACTTATCATTTTTTGTGGTAAAAACATTGAACATCTCCTGTTTTAGTAATTTTGAAATATACAATGCATTATTATTAAAGATAGTCACCATTCTGTGCAGTCAATCACTAAACTATTCCTCCTGTATAACTGAAACTTTGCACCCTTGGGCCAACGTCTCCCCTGCCCTGCAGACCCCAGCCCTGGCCCTGGCCATGGGAGTTCTACTCTGCTTCTGCGAGTTCCTCTGTCGTAGGTTCTAAACATAACTGAGATCAGGCAACATTCGTCTTTCTGTGCCTGGCTGATTTCTCTTCCTTTTCTTCATGTTATTGTCCTCGATTTAGTTAATTTGCTGTTTTCAGACATGCAGTGAGATGCCAGTAAGCATTCGTTGCCCTTTAAACACTGAGTCATTTGCTACATAAAATCAAATGATTAATGAGCCTAGCATGACTAGGCAGAAATAATTCAGTAAAATGTACGGGAGAAGTTTTACTTTTTATTTTCTGTCACATTTATTGTAATCATTCTACATTTTTCCTTTTCATGTCACCAAACTGGTGCATTTTTGATGCTGTGAACTAAAAAGAAAAATCTGAGCACCATGACTCATGCCTGTAATCACAGCATTTTGAGAGGCTGAGGTGGGAGGATTGCTTGAACCCAGGAGTTCAAAACTAGCCTGGGCAACATGGTGAAATCTGTCTTTACAAAAAATACAAAAAAGAAAAACAATTAGCTGGACGTGGTGGCCCATGCCTGTAGTTCCAGTTACTCGGGAGACTGAGGTAGGAGGATCACTTGAGTCTGGGAGATCGAGGCTGCAGTCAGCCGTGATTGCACCACTGCACTCCAGCCTGGCAGACAGAGTGAGATCCTGTCAAAAAAAAAAAAAAAAAAAAAAAAAAAAGCCATATTGCTGCCCTGTATTTTCAAGCGTTCAGCTGCCCAAGTTTTTAAAGTGTTGCATATTTAAAGCCAGACCATTTTGCAACCTGATCAGTGACAAAAATTAGTGTGACCATGAACTGCGAATCAGAGAAGGGTGTGAGGGGGAGACAGGGGGTTACACTGAGGGCTTGTTCCTTCCTGTTGCCAGTAACGGATGTTCATTTCTCTTGGTGACGTCAGTGGGAAGCTAGAAATGCACTCAAGTCAAACATCATTTTTGTCCAAAAATTCTGAGTTGAAGAGAATGTTGTAGAAACAAAAGATATATATACATATATGTGTGTGTGTGTGTGTATATATCTATATATGTATATATACACACACATATATCTATATATATCTATATATGTATATATACACACACATATATCTATATATGTATATATACACACATATATATATCTATATATATAATGAACACTGGAAAAACAGACAAGAAGAAGTGAAGCAAGCAGCACATGTGAATGTGTCAGGAGCTGTCCTGTATCCTGAGCAACCCACTTGTCAACTGAGCTGCCCAAAATATTCCTGAAAGGTTTGCATGTCCCAAAGGCCATTATTATTTGTGAGCTAACATGTAAAGTTTATCGTTATAGTTTTGACAGCCATTGAAAACAAAACCATCTTAATGTCAAATTAATACTTTTGCCTGATTCAGGATACCTCCTCTAAATATATCAAGGTGTGAACGTCTCCAATGCCATCATTAAACATGTGAACTCTGTTACCAGGCAACACTTTCCTTAATCTCTTCATTCAAACAGAGGTAAGAATGTCTCTTAGAAGTTGACTCCGGGAAAATCACCAGCATCATGCAAGGATTCACTTAGGACAAGAATATATGTTTTGATTTTCAAGTGAAGGATGGGTTGCTTTAAGTTCTATGACATTTTAAAGCATTTTAGTATTTGGACAGATGCCATTTTAAAATAAATGCACTTGTGCCCTAACTCATAATACTCTATTTTTATTTATCGAGACAGGGTCTGGCTCTGTTGTCCAGGCTGGAGTGTGATGATGCAATCATGACTCACTGCAGCCTCTAGTGGCTGGGATCACAGGCACACACCACCAGGCTCAGTTAATTTTATATTATTTTTATTTTTATAGAGATGAGATTTCTCCATGTTGCCCAGGCTGGTCTCAAACTCCTGAGCTCAAGTGATCCTCCTGCCTTGGCATCCCAAAATGCTGGAATTACAGGCATGAGCCACCACGCCCAGCCGATACTCTTCTATAGATGGCAAAGTTGAGATTTTCTTAGGGATTAAGGTGGGAGAAACAAGATGCTTAAAATTTGTATTCTTGCTCTACCACCTTGATTATGTCAATTCTTCAAAATTTTTCCACCTGTGGTGTTGCAAGAAGAGGGAGTGGGAAGAAAGAAGGGAGAAAATCTAAGTGGTAAGAGAGATGTGGAGAGATCTGCGAGCATCTGTTCAAAAGGGTTTCTATAAGGAACTCAAAACAGGCCATTCTATCCCATTTCTGTCAACATCTTTGTTTCTTATTCATACACAAACCATCCAACCCCAGTCCTGTGTTCAAGGACTTGTTGTGGGAGAAGGGTGCAGATTACAGACACGGACAGGTGCTTTGCAACCTCCAGCAGCAAGAACTGGGAGGTTCCCCAGTCCTTGAACCTGGGCTTGACTTTGACTTGCCTCTGTCAATCGACTGTGGTGGAGGTGTTGTTGGAGGCTCTGGGTCTTGTTCTCAGGAGGTCTTGCGGTTTATTCTGTTGCCCATGGAACTCTGCCAGCCTGTGGGAAAGATCGGATGGTCTTGCTGGGGAGAGAGAAACCACGTGGAGCGGAGCTGCCCAGTCCCTGGTGACGTTTCCCTCGGCCAGCCGGGCCCTGGCAGACTTTGTAACCACAGACGCTTTATGATCTCTGTTGAGAAAAACTGTCTGGCTCATCTCAAGCCCAATTGAACACCCGGTTGTCGTTTTAAACCATGACATTTGGAAGTGGTTTGTTAAGTAGCAGAAGCTCGCGGATGGAAAAATCCCTATCTGGAAGAGGAAGGTTGAAAACAACAGCAATAACAACACAATGAACTAAAACATGTGACGTCGACTTTGGGAGGAGGTGGAGAGCAGAGGCTGCGGACAAAGACTGGGAAAATGATGAGCAGGTTTTCGGTGGAGGTTGTTTAGAAAACTCCACGAAAAGCTGGAAAAATACTGGCCCATGTTATGTTGAAGCCAGAGAATTAGCTTGATGTCTTCAGCGGTCTCTCGGGTGAGAGAAAACGGGTCCCATCAAAGTGTG
Organism: Theropithecus gelada; assembly: GCF_003255815.1. Lineage (NCBI taxonomy): Eukaryota > Metazoa > Chordata > Mammalia > Primates > Cercopithecidae > Theropithecus > Theropithecus gelada. The sequence continues at coordinate 1,730,858 of NC_037677.1, forward strand.
GACCTTTTGGAGGTGATTTCCAGCCAAAATGTTGAAAGTGTAAGTTGTTTCCTTTTTGTTATTTATGAGAGGACATAGGAAAAGGGAGGTGAACTCAAGAAATGATTGTTCAGCTTGGATGCAGTATTTTGCCAGAATCTACAGTAGGCAGGTCTTGTTAGTTTGAAAAACAAACCTGCTTCTCCTCCATGGGATCCACAGCTGGTAAAAGGCCCTCAATGCGCCTTGAGGCCTGGGGCCAAAGGTTAAATCTAGGGGGTGGTAGGACTGTTTGTTAGGACTTCTGATACAATTAAAGTGCTACAGAGAAGACCCTTTCAGCTCTAAGGAAGGGCTTCTAAGAATCAAGGAGCACAGTCTCTTAGAAGCTTAATCACAAAGTATCTGGAAGGGAGGTTCAGAAAGAAACATGTCTCAAAAACAATTGAGGATGTGGCTTTGGTTGACCGTAGAGGGCTAACTTGTAACCTATGAAAAGCTCACAACACTTTTAAGAGTGTTGTGCATGAAAGTGTAACATGATGTTGTGCTAGGAGGCCCTGAGATGGATGAAAAGGCAAAGAGGCCCCCGGTTTTCCACAGGCAGGAAGCAAGGTGAGGAAGGCCCTATCTGCAAAGCCAGCAGTTTCTGTGGAAAAGGAAGAGTGTCTTGGAGGAGGATGATAAGAGCCCAGTGGGTGAAACCAAGAGCTGGAGGGAGCAACAGAGAAGGGAGCCCCTTGCAGGGCACAGCAGGACCAAAGCGCTGGGGCTTCTGACGGAGGACGGTCTGGAGGGAGGCTCCCGCGGGGCAGAGCTAAGGCCTCCTGTGGACACTGCCAGCGCCGCTAACGGGGAAAAGGCAGCTGCTTGGCAGAACCTCAGAGGTGTTTCGGAACAGGAACTACATCACCCCTTGCCTTCCTTCACCGTCCCAGTGGCAGCGCCTATCACACGTATGCTGTCCCCAGAACACCAGTGTGTTTTGTCTGCGGGAAAGACAGAAACAGACCTTCTAGTTCAAAGGTTTCTAGATCACTAGGGGATGAATTTGAGGAGTCACATCTGGATACGATGTGAATGAGGAGACGCTGGACTTTGGGCTGAATTCTACGGTAGGATAAGGCATCGGGGGCTGTGGGTAGGGTGACAGCCCTGGGCATGCGGGAGGGGTGCAGCTCAGTCATGCCTAAGAGTGAATTGTTGTTAATCGATCGATGCAGTGTGGTCTCACGTGAATCACACCAATCTCAGAGTAACCCACCTGAGGTAAAGCTCAGGCCCTCGACTTGCTTTGGCTGATAAGACAAGAGCCCTTGTGTTTTCAGCCCAGCCGTGCACAGTGCTCACACCACGGGGCTTGTCCTCGCCTGCTGCTGGAGTGCGGCCGCCTGGCAGCCTGATTGATTACGAACAACCTGTGTGCTGGGGCCACCACTGTCCCCGCCGACCACCAGCCAGTGTGCACATATGTGAGAGAGGCTGTGCAGACTCGTAAACGCTACTGCATCGCCGCTGGCAAAATATGTCCTGTGTCAAGGACAGAACTTGAGAGTAAAATGGTCTGGGTCACCTCACGAGTCCCATTCTTAGGCTATTTTTTTTTTTACAGCTTCTTGCTCAGAAATAAATGTGTCATATTTTCAATGTGTAATGTGGTGAGAAATGCTGTTTATTTTATTTGATTCTAGAATTTGTTTGGATACATATGCCTTTGACATAGATGATATGCAAGATGGAGAATTTGAAAAATGTGTATACCAGTTCTCCTTGGGCAGAATTCCCATCAGAGCCTGTGTTCGTTGTTTTATTCATAAGGTTTGGCTCAGCGTTTCTAATGAACAAGGACTTTAATTCTGTTCCAGTTCTTACTGATGATGCAATATTTTTCTACCTTTAATTACATGAAGATAAGAGCAATATGGTTGAATAAAGTGTGCTGTTTATTGCTGGTATGACCAGTTTATTGCTACTGTAACTGTAAGTATGAGCAGATATTTACAACTAAGCTTGTTTGTGTACTTGTTTGTTTAAGTAGGTCTGACTCCCAGATTCTGCAAACCCCGACTCAGAGCGTTGACAATGGGAATCTCACCTGTTTATCAACAACCCCTTCCACGCAGACTCACTTTTCCTCAGCCTCTCCGTGGCTTGTCCTCTGCATGCCATCATTCTGGGGTTATCACTGTCACTTTTGAAATGGGGCAGTGTATGTTGCTGACATGACTAGCTGTAGATACCCCTGAAAGGTGTAATTTTGGATGTTCACAAGCTTGTGGTGGCTGACACTGGCCCCCCTCAAGCTGTCAGGGCCGTGGGGTGGTGCCCCTCGTGCCCCTCAGAACAGACGGTCCTGGGAGTCTTCCCCACGTGAGCCGTGAAAGCTGCACTGCACGGGATGCGTGTGTTGGTTGTATTTGTGTGTGTGTGTGGGTGTGTGGGGGTGTGTGTGTATGTGTGGGTGTATGTGGGTGTGGAGGTGTGTGTGTGTGGGTGTGTGTGGGTGTGTGTGGGTGTGTGTGTGGGTGTGTTACCAGTTAATACAGAAGAACTGTGCATACTGGGAGAAAGCAGTCTCTTTCTTGTGAATACATTCTCTTGCTTTAAATATTTTAAAAGGCATGCAAGGGGGCTTTCTACTTCTGCTTCCAGCTATGAAGAAATGACTGGTACGAGATGAGCTGCTCCTGTAACAACCAGGAAAATGGAAAAAGATTATAAGGAGTGATTGTTTTCAGACTTTGGACAAAGACAGTCCCATGCTGTCATCACTTGATGGACGGCATTTATTGTAGAAAAAGGAGGCTCATGAGGTGAGTTCCACATTCATGCTGGTTCTTGGTCTGGGGACAGTTTTCTACCTAAAGGCAAACCCTGGAACCCAGTGGAGTGTGGTGACCCCACAGAGCAGAGGACGAGGCGGGGCTCGGAGCCTGGCAGCTGTGGGGCCTCTGCCTGTGCAGCTCGGCCCAGAGGAGAAGGCGCTGCCCAGAGCGGGGTTTGGGGTTCCAGGCAGAGCGTGTGCAGCAGTAATGGAAATCACGTGGATTGTTATTTTGAAGGCAAAGTAGTAGAGCCATTTTGGAACATAATTTGGCAGTTTCTGTTCAGCTTAAACATACTTTTACTGTAGGAGTCAATTAGCAAATGAAAGCAAGAGAAATCAAATGTACATTGACAAAAGACTTGTATTTGTATGTTCGTAAAAAAGATTTGTTTAAATAGTCAACATTTGCAGAGAAATCCAAAGTCCATCAACCAATAGAGATGAATACATTGTGGTCCTAGCTACATAACAGAATACTATTCAGCCAAAAGAGGACACAGATGGCTGATCTGTGCAACAACCTGGGAGATTCTCAAAAGTGTGATGCTGAGTGAAAGAACAAGACATAAAAGTTTACGTATTGTATAATTGACGTCCATGAACTTCTAAATTTCATACCATGTAACACTATGGTGGTAAAAAGCAAATAAGTCATTGCTTAGGCCAGGTAGCATGGGAGAGATTAACTGCAAAGGAGTGGCAGGAAAATTTGGGGGTGACTGAAACATTTATGCTATGTCAGTGCTGGTGATTATGAGGCTGGACATGGTGCCCAAACTCAAGTTATAAACTTGAAGAATTTTATGAAAATATATCAGGCCTCAATAAAGCTGCTGTAAAAGTGAGTAGAAATAGTCTTTGTCAGACAAACAGAAGCTGAGAGAAAATGTTGCCAGCAGCCCTGCACTGCAAGAAATGTTAAAATAAGTTATTCATGGAGAAGAAAAATTACAACAGATGGAAACTTGTACAACAGAAAGAAATGGAGAGCACCAGAAATTGTAAATACAGGCAGACATATCAAAGACATATTTTCTCACTCGTTAAACTTTTTAACTGATCTTTGACTCTTTAATAAAAAAAATGACAGTGATGTCTAGATTTAAAGCGCATCACAGCAAAACAAAACCAAGTGGTAGTAGGGGCATGGAACTGTGGTGTCTACAAGTGTGTACACTGCATGTGAAGGTTCACTGATATGGGTTACAGCGACACGCTGCAGACCCAAGCGCTACCACTGAAAAATAGAGAGATATACCTGTTAAGCCATCCTTGGAGGTCAGATTGAATCTTAAAATCCTTCAGCTGATTCCTATGCAGATAGGGAAAAATAAGCAATGGTCACGTGAGACAAAAGGGAACCTCAGAGCAAGACAGTAGATTTAAACCTAGATATTTTTAGAGTACATCAGTTATATAGTAAGCTTACCAGTTAGTAGGTGGAGTGCTTGGTCAAGAAAACAAACTGAAGATTACTTAAAAAAGGAATATAAGACACTTTGAGAGGCTGAGGCAGGCGGATCATGAGGTTAGGAGTTTGAGACCAGACTGACCAATATGATGAAACCCCATCTCTACGAAAAATACAAAAATTAGCTGGGCGTGTTGGTGGGTGCCTGTAACCCCAGCTCTTTGGGAGACTGAGGCAGGAGAATCACTCGAACCCAGGAGGTAGAGTTTGCAGTGAGCCGAGAACACTCCATTGCACTCCAGCCTGGGTGACAAGACCAAGACTCTGTCAAAACAAAACAAAACAAAACAAAACAATGAAAAAAGAGTGTGATTTGTTCTAGATCTATTAAATAAATAAAATCATAAATTACAGTCATCACTAAAATCATTTTCTTAAAGAATATTCCAGTCCCAGTGGCTTTACTGATGAATACTGTCAAATAAATAAAGGACATGTAATACCATTTTACATACTCTTTTCCAGAAAATAGAAGACTTAAGAAGTAGTCAATCCATTTAATGAGGCCAGTATTACCCAAAAATCACAAACACATGTAACAATAAAAGCCAACTACATGCCAATATTTTCATGAACATAGATACAATAATCCTTAATAAAAATTTAGATCAGCAAATCCAGCTATATTAAAAATTAGACATTATGAGAAAGTTTATCTAAATAATGCAATTTTGATTGAACATTTGAAAATTCCTCAGTCTATGTATCAATAGACTTTTACATAAGAGCTGCATGATGTTTTCAATAGACGCAAAAAGGGCACTTGAGAAAATCAAAATTTGTTCAGATAAAACCAAACAAGGAAGAGGAGCTTACTTTTTCAATATGAGAAGTGACGTCTATGAGTTATCTACAGCTAAAATTTGGCAGAGTTAAATTTCTTGTAAGTTATGGTACAGGGCATGAATGTCCATTCTCACTACTTTGCTTCAGTATGGGGTAAAAGTTTCTAACTCATGCAATATGGCAAGAAAAATAAATAATGATCATAAATATTAAAATTTCTATTTACATGATGCTTAGTTGGATATGCAAAAAATTAAAAAAATTTAAATTAAAAAAATCAAAAATTAAAAATTCTATTTGCATGATGCTTAGTTGGATATGCAAAAAATTAAAAAATTAAACATTAAAAAATGAATTTAAAAATTAAAAATTAAAATTAAAATTTTTAATTAAAAATTTAAAATCTGGAATTAATGTGAATTTAGCAAAGTTTCAGGATATCAACTTACTATACAAACACCAATTGTATTTTCTTATATTAGCAATGAATAATGAAAAGTGTCATTTAGAAAAGCATTTATAGTAGCATAAAAACACTAACTACTTTTAAAACTCTTTAATAACAACTAAGGCATATTACACAAAAGACTGCAAAATAAAGCTAAAGGGAAATTTAAAGATCTTAAAGATTTGAGTGCTATACAATGTTCATGAATTGAAAGACCCAGTATTACTAAGCTGCTATTCTCTACCAATTAATCTGCAGGTTTAATGCAATTCAAGCAAAAGTCCCAGGACACTTTATTTTGTAGAAATTGACAAGCAGAGTCTATAACTTTATATGGAAATTCAAAGCACTCAGAATAGCCAAGAGAAGCTTAGGTAAAAATAAAAGAATGGGAGGACTTCCTCGGTCTTATTTCATGATTTACTATAAATTTCTAGTCAATAATAGAGTATATTGTTTGTATACCATTAGAAAATTAGACCTATATGGCAAGTGAGGAGTCCAAACACGTACTCACGCTCATCTGGCCATTTGATTACCAGCCAAGGCTCTACCATAATTTAGTAGCAAATGGAAGTTCTCACAATCAATTGTTGCTGAAATAAAAGGATATTGATTTAGAATAAAATTAACTTTAACTGCTACCACATAGATAAGTAATTTAAATTGGAATTAAGACATTTAACAATATAAATATTGTCGAAGACAACACTAAATAATATTTTCACAACTTTTAGATTGGCCCAATTTTTTGAACAAATAGCACAGAAGAAAAGCATGGAACATATAGCAGCAAAGATAAGTTTAGCTTCATCACAAATCAACATTTCTGCTTACCATAAGAACTGTAAGAACTGGAAAGAGAAGCCACAAATATTATCTATCTATCTATCTCTATCTCTATCTCTATCTATCTATCTATCTATCTGTCTATCTATCTATCTATTTATCTATCTATGTCAAAAGACTTTCATCTATAATATATATAAAGAAATCCCTCAAGAGCAAAACTCCATCTCTAAATAAAACCAATAAATTCTTTTAATGATAAATTAAAAGATAACCAAATAAATAGAAAATGGAGAAAAGACTTAATCAGTTACCTCCCATAAATAGACATATAAATGGCTAATAAGCAAACAAAAATTGCTCAACATCATTAGTCATCGGAAAATTGCAAGTTAGAACCACAATGAGATATTCCCAATTTTTATACTACAGAGTGAAATTAAAATGATTGAAAATACTAATAATAAATCTTGGCAAAAATGTAGATCAACTGGAACCTACAAACATTGCTACCTGAAGTGTAAAATGATACAACTTTCTTGGTAAACTGTTTACAGATTTCTAATAAAGTTAAACATATACATTCATGAGACCCAGTGAAAAAATATGTTCATTTCTTTTCTACCTGTAAGTTAAAAAAAAAAACTTTACCTTACCAGGTACCTGCTTACCAGACTACCTACTTATAGGGGGAAAAGAAATGAAAAAACCCTATATCAAAAAACAAAATTAAAATAAAAACAAAACAAAAACTTGTAAAAAAATTTTATTTTTATAGGTTTTTGGGGACCAGGTGGTATTTGCTTACATAAGTAAGTTTTTTAGTGGTGATTTTTGAGATTTTGGTGCACCCATCTCCTGAGCAGCATGCACTGAACCTAATTTGCAGTCTTTTATCCCTCACCCCTTTCTCATCCTTAAAATCCATTGTATCATCTTATGCCTTTGCATATTCATAGCTTAGCTCCTACTTATGAGTGAGAACATACAATATTTGGTTTTCCATTCTGGAGTTACTTTGCTTAGGATAATAGTGTCCAATCCCATCTAGGTTGCTGTGAATGCCATTAATTCATTCATTTTTATGGCTAAGTAGTATTCCATTCTGTATATATACTACAGTTTCTTTATCCACCCATTGATTGATGGGCAATTTAGTTGGTTCCACATTTTTGCAATTGAGAATTGTGCTGCTATAAACATGCGTGTGCAAGTATCTTTTTCAAAGAATGACTTTCCTCTGGGTAGATACCCAGTAGTGAGATTGCTGGATCAAATGGTAGTTCTACTTTTAGTTCTTTAAGGAATCTCCACACTGCTTTCCACAGTGGTTGTACTAGTTTACATTCTCACCAGCAGCGTAGAAGTGTTCCCTGTTCACTGCATCCATGCCAACATCTGTTATTTTCTGATTTTTTTTTATTATGGCCATTCTTGTGGGAGTAAGGTGGTATCGCACTGCAGTTTTGATTTGCATTTCCCTGATCATCAGTAATGTTGAGCATTTTTTCCATATGTTTGTTGGCCACTTGTATGTCTTCTTTTGAGAATTGTCTATGCATGTCCTTAGCCCACTTTTTGATAAGATTGCTTGTCTTTATCTCGCTAATTTGTTTGAGTTTGTTATAGATTCTGTGTATTAGTCCTTCATCAGGTGTATAGATTGTGAAGATTTTCTCCCACTCTGTGGGTTGTCTGTTTCCTCTTCTGACTATTCCTTTTGCCGTGCAAAAGCTCTTTAGTTTAATTAGTCCCCAGTTATTTAGCTGTGTTTTTATTGCGTTTGCTTTTGGGTTCTTGGTCTTGAAATCCTTGCCTACGCCAACGTCTGGGAGGGGTTTTCCAATGTTATCTTCTAGAATTTTTATAGTTTCAGGTCTTAGATTTAGGTCCTTGAGTTGATTTTTGTATAAGGCATAGATGAGGATCCAGTTTCATTCTCCTACGTGTGGCTTGCTAACGCAGGAGAGTGAATAACCAAATTATGGTCTTACTCATATGATGGGATCCAATCAGCAATAGAGCAGAACAACTTACTGATACAACACAGAGGACATTAAAAGTGGATACCAAGCAAAAGAAGCCAGATGCAAAAGAGTCTATCCTATATTATTTCACTTACTTAAAGTTTTGAACAGGCAAAACCAATCTTTGAATTGAGTGTGAGAATATATAGATAGAAAGAGGCATGAGAGAAAATGCAAGGATGATAAAAATATTCTGACTCTATCAGGGTGGTACCTACCTTGGTATATACGCATGCAGAAATTCACTGAGATGGGTAATTATGACTTATACTTTTATTATATGTAAATACAAACCAATAAGCTCTCATTTCAATATCTATCAAAAATTCGTGGGATTTTTTAAAACTAGAATCTTGAGCTTTTTACAATCATCCCCAGTGAATAGTTTTGGATTGCAGGGGATAAGAAAAAGGAGTAAATTTTAGCCCAAAAAGCAATACAACCTTAAAGCTAATTGAATTAATGTCCAAATCTGACCTCTTTTGGTTTTCTAATATTAGCAAGTTAACTTTTTTTTTTTTTTTTTTGAGACAGAGTCTGGCTCTGTCGCCCAGGCTGGAGTGCAGTGGCCGGATCTCAGCTCACTGCAAGCTCCACCTCCCGGGTTCACGCCATTCTCCTGCCTCAGCCTTCCGAGTAGCTGGGACTACAAGTGCCCGCCACCTCACCCGGTTAATTTTTGTATTTTTAGTAGAGATGGGGTTTCACCGAATTAGCCAGGATGGTCTCGATCTCCTGACCTCGTGATCCACCTGCCTCCGCCTCCCAAAGTGCTGGGATTACAGGCGTGAGCCACCGCGCCCGGCCAGCAAGTTATCTTCTGACCTTACAAGGCTCAAAACAAACACCAGAATAGCATAACATGCCAGGAGGAGGCAGGAAGGGTCTCCCGTGGTCACTAAGTGAGAATGCTCTGGCGACAGCTTGTTCATTTCCTGATTGACTACAGGACTGATTTGTAGGCCTAAAATGTTGAAAGATCAAAAACATCAGGGATTGTGAATTAATCTGAGGACTGCATTTTATATTTTATACAATATATTTTTATACAATAAAATAATCTATTTATTCAACTGAATCCATTTCCTCAAAATTTACTTTATCGATTAAAATCAGTCATATCAGTAGCTCACTTTTTTTTTTGGTGGATGGTTTACTAGGAACGCTTCGAATAGAGGATGATGGGGTGTACTTTTCTTGTGTTTTCTCTGCTGCCATTGACTGGCTATGTGCCTGGGTTTACATCTAACCAGCCCACCTCAGGATCTTTCCATATTGACCTTTCCATAGCCATATAATTGACCTTCCCTTTGGTCTTGGATACAGCATTTATTCTAGTACATCTTTCATTGTAAAGCTCATGAGATGGTATTTTTTCTGTTGAGGATCAAGTTTTATCTCAGACTGACTTACTCTCTCCCCAAAGAGCTGACAAAAGAGGTGAAACAATCACACAGATGAACAGTCATTTGACAGCTTTTCCTCGGACAGCTCCTCAATCCTCCCTTGCCCGCCCAGGAGGGGCTGTGGTTCTCCTCACCCTCCTCAGTGCAGCTCTCAGCCTGCCCGCTGTCCCTCAGTGGGTTTCACTCTTCTTCCTCTATTCTGCTCACCCTCCTCCTCGCGGCTCTCAGCCTGCCCGCTGTCCCTCAGTGGGTTTCACTCTTCTTCCTCTATTCTAGGGTTGTGGGATTTTAATGTTTGTATGACAGTGGGCTGAATGATAGATATTCTCTGCAAAATCTTATCTTTTTCTACATTTTTTCCATATCTTAAAAGTATAATATTTTCCTCCATCTTTTATATGTTTCTCAAAATATTTGCCATTTCAAAAATTTATTATGTAATCTCAGGGGAAAGACAGGGGATAAAGCATAATATTTACTGTACCAGACACATCCAACCCCAGTTAGAGCTCCATGACTACCTCTGCCTCTGCCCCTCGACCTTTGCCATCAGATTTTTCCAATAACCCATTCAAGGACACTGTTTCGTCTCATTTCCTTCCTTCCTTCCTTCCTTCCTTCCTCCTGTTGTACTTCCCTTTCTATTCTTAAATTTCCCATCTGTTTACATTTATTGTGCAGTTCTTGTAGTCATTTACTAAAATAATTTTCCATAGGTTTTTGTATTGTTGCTGATTTAAGTCCCAATCTGGAATTCCTGCATCTGCCTACCTCTGGGTTTTGCTCAGTCCTGTCTTGGTAGATGTCAAATTTCCTTGCTTCTTCAAGTATCAACTAATTTTTTTATTGGATTTCAGGCATCTTGTGTAAAAAGTCCAGTAGATAATTAGATGCATCGTTTCTACAGCCAGAAAACTCCATTCCTCTTGTGTCAGAAGGTCAGTTTGGGCCTTGGGTCCATCTACTCTGTGGCTGAGTTCAATCTGGGATTTACTTTTCCTAACTAGAGTCCATTCACTCTGAGCTGCTAATAATTTGAGAGCAGTGTGAGAAGAGTGTCTGAGGAGGTGAGTGCCCAGGAGTCTTTGTTTGTTCTTCTCAATGTCTTAGTCTTTCCCCCAGACTTGAGCAGGACTAGCACTGGGGTTCTCTGCTCCCCTGCTCTGCCTGAAGCTTTTTATGAACATAAAGGTGAGACCCATGGGTAAGGATGGGCAGGTGGAAGCCAACCCTTCTTGGGGTTCCTCGTGGCTTTCGCCCACCATTCCAGGTACTTGGCCCTAAAGTCCATCGAAATTCAGGTGCCATGTTCTTACCCGCCCCGTCCTCCACGGACGGCAGCTCCCTCCCTGACCTGTGATTCTGGTGAAGACAAAAGCCGCTGAGCGTCTCCTCTTCCAAGGAGGGGACCCATCTTCCCGGCCACCTGGGTTTCTCTGCCTCCTCCACTCTCTGGTGGGCGTTGATGCCTTCTCACTGTGGAGAGTCTTTGAGTAGTGTCTGTTGTCATGGCGACGTGATGCTTGCTTTCAACGTTCTGTGTCTTGAGCAGAAATAAAGAATTTAATACATTTGTAAAGAGTTATTAAATAAAAAGCGAAAAACCAAGAACGACTAGCCACATGTCTACCAATATGTCACTGTCAAGTACCCCTCTTGAGGTTTAAATAGCAGGTAAGTGTAGAAAGGTTTTTTTTTTTTTTTTTGAGATGGAGTCTCGCTCTGTCACCCAGGCTGGTGTGCAGTGGCACAATCTGGGCTCACTGCAAGCTCCGCCTCCTGAGTTCAAGAGATTCTCCTGCCTCAGCCTCCTGAGTAGCTGGGTTTAAACGTGCATGCCACCACACCCAGCTAATTTTTGTATTTTTGTAGAGATGGGGTTTCACCATGTTGGCCAGGCTGGTTTTGAACTCCTGACCTCAGGCGAGCCACCCCCCTCAGCCTCCCAAAGTGCTGGGATTGCAGGCGTGAGCCAGAGTGCCCAGCTAGAACTTATACCGAAGAGCAGCTGGCCTGTCCCTGGCACCTGCTCTCTGATTGCTACTCTTCAACCTGTCTCTTCTTGCATTTTGGTCATCACCATAGGGACGAGCCCTTGTCTTGGTTCCAGGGTGCTCTGCACCTTCTCACAGTCTTCGGTGGAACGCCACATTGGAGTAGGACATGAGTTGCGATCTCACCCTCCTCTTGAACTCCACCTCCCCACATTTCTCCAGAAAACACATCCACACACGCAGGGTTTTTGGATAGGATATCAACATTACCTGAGCAGGTGCTTTATAAAGGATGCTGCACAGGCAACGGAGGCTCCTTCAGGGGCACTGTTGTCCTTGGAGGACTTGCTTTGTGCATCACCGGCCTCCTGTCCCCACATGCAGCGCTCAGCTTCATTGCCAGCCCTCTCCCTCCTATGACTTTCCCCCAAGAATTCTCTATTCTAATCCATTAATTATGCAGAATTGCTTCTTTCTGTTCTATAAAACATAGCCCCAGCCTAAACAAAATATCTCTCCAACACAGAAATGACCTTACCAGAGGCTTAGAAAGTAAGACCACCTCGAAGTTGTTACATTTAAAATGTACTAATGTTGCTTTCATGAGTATACTGACGCTTTTCGATCAGTTTTTCATATCTCTATGTACACATGTCCTCAATGCAGGGTATCCAGACATGACGATGATGTTTGTGGATATAGAATAGATTAGGATGCCTTGCAATTCTTTTTAATTTAGGGAGTACTGGTACAATTTTGTTACAAGCACAGATTGCACAGTGGTGATGTCGGGGCGTTTATGATATCCAGCATCCAAATAACATAAACTGTACCCATTAAGTAATTTCTCTTGGAGTTCTCACTGAACCACAGCTACACCAGACAGTTATGAAAGGCTGCCCCCAGTGGCTACATAATGTTGAGAGAATCACCCCAAATATCAAAGCATTAGAACTCTTTTATTTTATGTTAAAAGTTAATCTAAATGTAGCATTCTACTCCTTGTTTTAAATTAATTTCATCTGAAATGTTAATTTATATATATGTGTGTGTGCGTGTATATATACATATATGTATGTGTGTATGTGTGTGTATCCCATTTTACATACAATATATGTTGTCCTGTGGGCTCCAGGATCTTCTGAAACGTAATTGCATGTATTTACAATTTTCAGAGAAACACAGGGACATCTTTTTCACGTCTTCCCTGACTTACCACGTTGGCAGGTAACGATTCAAGACTGCACCTTACATGCCCTCTCCTCCACATTCCTCTGGAATTTTATATTTTATTAAATCCTACCCTTGAACTCTCAGCAAGTGCCCCCCTTACCAATGTTTTGCCCACCCTATCCAGAGATCGCAGATGGAGATTTCAATACAGGTCTTATTTTCGCTGTGTTTGTCGTGTCTAACGCCCTCCCTGAGCGGCTGCCAGCAAGGCACCTGGCCCAGCTGAGCTGGATGTCCTCCCCCCAGCACGAGGTTGCACGGGACGCCTCTGCCCACCTGACCTCAGGCTAATTGTACAATTAGTGCTGTAATATAGAGTCTCTGAGCGAACACAAGTTCCCTCGTGCCATGATTAACTCCTGGGCTCTGAGGCAGCAGGAATCATTCACAAAGTGCAAACTAATTAATGTTGGAGGACACGAGTGAGGACAGGGGAGGTCACGGAGCTGGAGGCTCATGACAGAGCCGATGGCAACAGAAATGAAAGTGCAGCTACGGCAGTCGCGATGGAGATTTTTTCCAACTGAATTGTATTATTTTCTCCTTGTTTCTCTTATTATTTTCTCTTGACTTTGCATACATGAGGTTGGGGGATATAGAAAAGAAAGACATTTTTATACTGATGCAGCTCTGAACAGCTTATCTGCTGTATGTTTCAATATACTTCATACAAAATTAATAATTAATTAATAATATTGAAAAATAAGCATTTTGAAACATACAGCAGATAAGTGTTCAGAGGGCCACAGCCTCAATGACTGGAGGAATCCTGTGACTGGGAAAGTCTATGTTTTCACTGATCTTTGTTAGACAGTCGTAGGAAGCACGGCCGACGTGGGCTTGGGGATTAAAAATTGCTGTTCCGGCCGTGTTGCCATCAACTCCCAATATAGGACACATGGGAAGATTAAAAAAATAAACACAAGCAGCAAAAGGAAAATAAAAATAGCAGTAAAAAATAATGATGTTATTCCTATAGTTTATGGAACTGAGTGAAGAAAAAGATCTCTCTAGAATCAAAAAGTGGTACCTTAAAATTCTCCTGTTTAATCCTACCATAGGCAAATCTGAAAAAAAACAATTGTTCCTTGATCTTTGTGACTTTTTACTGATAGGAGTTATTGTTAAGTGGCAAAAAATAAAAACAAACAAAAAAGCACCATAGTATACATCATAGTGAACACTGTAGTATATAGTATACATTGTAGTATACACCATAGTATACACCATAGTATGCACCAGAGTATACACCATAGTATACACCACAGTATACACCATAGTATACACTGTAGTATAAACTATAGTATACATTGTAGTATACAGCATAGTATACACCATAGCATACACCCGAGTATACACCATAGTATATACCACAGTATACACCATAGTATACACTGTAGTTTACACCATAGTATACACCATAGTATCCACCATAGTATGCACCACAGTATACACCACAGTATACACCATAGCATACACCACAGTATACACCACAATATACACCATAGCATACACCACAATATACACCATAGCATACACCACAGTATACACCACAATATACACCACAGTATGCACCATAGTATACACTATAGTTTATACCATAGTATACACCATAGTTTACACCATAGCATCCACCATAGTATCCACCATGCTTAGCGGGATGTGTTCTAGAAATTTAAAAATCCATGCTGACATTTTGGTGGAAATCTGTAAGGTGATCTGTATTAGGGCTAAATGCTAATCATTTGACAGACCAGCTAGAGGAACTTACAGGCACACGGAATGTAATGACCCATGCCGTGGTGAGTGCAACAGTGAAGAAAATGATCCCGACTCCAGGTCGTTGGAGACACTGATCCAAACCGGTGGTGATCGTGATGCATTCGAAGTCTTGCTAGTAAGTCAATGCCTTTGAACCCGGCCGTGAGACATCCAGTCATCGAATACTATGTTTTGGGTAACAGTTGAATATTTGACACCCAAATTAAATCCACTCTGAGAGCGTAATACTCTCGTGAAGTAGCCATAGGCAGCACCTGAACCGTTCATAGCACACACACATTACTGTAATCCGTTCTGCGGATGGTAAGGCACATCAGTGTATTATAGGATCCTGGAACCCTGGGGTGAAGAAACCTCTCACATCTTGTTAAATCCAAAGCTTCCTGCTTTTTTTTTTTTTTTTCAAGTCACAGGACCCCATTTCAAACAGCATTTTAAAATGGAAAACATTTTAAGGAATGCTGGTTTATGGTGTGCTTATTTGCGGAAAAAAAAATGTAGCACTTCAAACAGTGCCGAGGAGTGGCAACGAGTGGCTTTCTTCTCGCAAAATTCTCGTTTGGGTTAAGCTGTACTAAGTGAGTTGGACTCTGTCAAGAATTCCGTAAATTCTGCAAGGACATTTTTAAAAAGATTATTCATACGAACCCTCCTCCACTTGCACTTTCCCATGAGAAAGAGTAGTTTGAAAGGTCAGCTGAGTGCCCCTTCTTATGATAGAACAGACATCTGCAAAGTGGTAATTGACTGTCCCTGACTCCCGTCCACTCCAGGGCAGAGCAGATGGACCGAAGTGTGCTGTCTTGGGCAGCAATTTGTTTGTAATCTTTCGGTTTATTTGTAATCTTTGGATCATTGTGAGTGCATTAAAAGGCGGCTCAGTGGGTCACAGCCTGATTCAGACATTTGTCTACGTTACCAACCTTGGGTGGGAAATAAAAGCAGTGCTTTGCTAAATTAAGTAGTAAATGATTCACTGATCCAAAGAGATTATCGTGACAGACTAAATTTTCCTTCTGGGGAATAAAAACTGACATTGAACAACTTTCTGATGCAGTGGAGAAAAAACCTGTTCCTGCGAGTTCTAAAGTGATAAACTGGGAAGTGTTTTCAAATTTCAGAGTTGTTATTTCATAGTACCTAGATTTTGATTTATTTTTCTTTTAGCTTTTCCTATTTGTGATAATCCCACTTACCTAGCTCAATATGCCCTCAGAGCCCATAGAAACATCCTACACATTTTATCTTTAATTTTAGTTGATGTATTACACATACCTAATGTGTCAACTACAATTAGAATATATGCATGTATAAGTATATCTGTATGTGTATATACGTGTGCGTAAATATGTGTATCTACATATACACATATAGATATTTGTGCACATATTCTAATATATTGTCTGTAATTGTCTATAATTCTTTCGTATTTATGTTAAAAGATTGGAGCAAACCTGATTTTATGATTATCTCAGTTTTTACTTTTTTATTTACTTTCCATTCCATGTGCTGAATATCATTTCCCGCAGCCTCAGCACAGTCACATCAGTGCAGCCTGCAAGAAGACGCACTCCTGGGGTCAGATCCTTAGAGGGGCTTTAATCTTTTAGAACAATGTTTCAACACTGTTTACACCAGGGGCTTTCTTGTACAAACCGTCTTTACACAAGACAAGAATAACATAGGAAATAACTATTTGTCTCTGATCTGTGCAAAGAAGGAGAGCAAACGGGAATCCTTCGGGGCTTTTTTTTGGTCTTTTAAACCTACCAGGAGGAGATTAATCAAAGACATCTATGCTGTCTGATGTACAGTCAGTTACATAACTGCAGTGCCATTGATGAACTTATGGTGGAATCACGGAATCCCAGCATCCGCAGCAGCGCCGTGGCCGGAGCAGAAACAAACCCCAGGACCGCGTGCTGCTCAGAGCAACATCGGTGAGGGAGCCTGAGTTCTGCTGCTCCCACGAAGTCTCCATTGTCAGCCTTTTATCTATGCAGAGTCTCAGTCTTATCAGCATCGGTTTGCTTATGATTTAATCCATGTTTTATTGTACATTTTACATATACCAAGCCCTTTTTTCATTTAATTAAATGTGATCTTATTTAATACTCACAATGATGAGTGAAATAAGTCTGCAAGTATTTAAAGAGTATTGTGAGCTCTTGCCCTGTCCCAGGCCCCTGTAATAGATGTGTCAAAATACAGATACTGTATTGTAGGTACTTTCTTCAGCTCTTATCGTAACCAAAGTTCAAGATGTCTTTCTACATAATTCAGTCTATTAAACATGCAGCAAACATTCCGTGGGTAGGGGGCTTAGGAAATGATAGAGACCAATGGTCAGGCTGTCCCACTAACTAGTTTGCATAAGTTTCTTTTGTATTACTGGTGTCTGCTCCTTCAATTAAAATGTGTTTGTCTTTTCGGTTGTTACGTCCATATTTTTGGTTCTATTGTTCTCACTTAAAGATATAGTCACTTTTTTTGAGATAAATGTGAAACACAAGAACTTTTTTTTTTTTTCTTTTTTTTTCCAGTCAGTGTCTGGCTCTGTCATCCAGGCTGGAGTGCAGTGGTGGGATCTTGGCTCACTGCAACCTCCGCCTCCTGAGTTCAAGTGATTTTTCTGCCTCAGACTACAGAGTAGCTGGGACTACAGGTGCGTGCCACCATGTCTAGCTAATTTTTGTATTCTTAGTAGAGATGGGGATTCCCCATATTGGCCAGGTTGGTCTCGAACTTCTGACCTCGTGGTCCACCAGCCTTGGCCTCCCAAAGTGCTGGGATTACATATACACTCTATTTTTATGAAAAACAATTTTTCTTAAGACAGTTTCTCCCTCTGTCAGTGCGGTGGTGCAGTCACAGCTGACTGCAGCTTTAACCTCTCAAGCCCAAGTGATTCTCCTGCCAAGTGTTTCCCTGTTGTCTGAAAAATTTTGTAAAAAATTGGCATTATTCCTTCATTAAATATTTGGTAAAATTCACTAATATAGTTTCTATGACCTGGAGTTTTCATAATAGTTTCATTTTATTTACAAATTTTATGGTGGTTTAAATTTCTATATCTATTTGCTCAGGCTTTGTGAAGTATGTTTTTTGAGGATTAATCATTTAATATGTACTTTAAAATCATTGGCATTATATTTTCCCTTGTATATTTATATTTATTTAATATGTATTTATATATTTAGAGTAAATATATGTTTATATATTTACTCTGTATTATTATATAGTTACATTATACTCATTATATATATATATTTCTCTGTTAAAAACTTTGAAAGTGGTAATGATATACATTTGTTATTTCTAATATTGGTTATTTCTACTGTCCTTTTTTCTCCATCAGTGTTCTCAGGGGTTTATCAACATTACACATTTTTTTTTAAAAAGCTAATTCTAGGTTTTGTTGACTTGTCTAGAGCATATTTATATATGGTTTGCTGTTCCTTTGATTTCTATTATTGCTAGCATTTGATCCTTTCTACTTTCTTCTAAAAAGTAAATTTTGAAAACATCCATCTCATTAAATCTAAAAAGAACAATAAATTATTTTAAAAATTTCATATCAAAATGTATAGTAAGTAAATTTTTAGTTCTGAATTTTTTCTAGTATCTTTTATCACAGATTATTCTTTATCATATGGCCAAGTGAGACATACAGTCCTTAATTTCCAAGTTTGTGCGGATGCTGTAGCAGTGTTGTCTGAGATTTGCAGAAATTTCCAAGTTTGTGTGGATGCTGTAGCAGTGTTGTGTGAGATTTGCAGAATGAAGTGCATGCCCTTTGTGTGGCGTTAAACCTTTGCAGGTGTTGGGCCTTGTATGGCATCAAAATCAGAAAGCTCTAGTAACAATTTTATAGATTATTTGTTTGTTAAAAATTTAAGTAATAAATATTCTGAAGTAAACATATGAAAAATATATCTCTGGTGTCTGTCCAGCAGTGTGACTCATGCCTGTAATCCCAGCACTTTGGGAGGCTGGAGCAGGAGGATCGCTTAAACCCAGGAGCGTGAAAGCAGCTGGCAACGTAGTGAGACCGTGTCTCTACAAAAAATGAAAAAAATAAAAATTAGCAGGTGCGGAGGCTCACACCTGTAGTCCCAGTTACTTGGGAGACTGAGGCGGGAGGATGGTGTCAGCCCCCGGGAGGTTGAGGCTGCAGTGGGCACTCCAGCCTAAGCGACAGAGACCCTGTCTCAAAATACAAACAACCCCCCACAAACCCCAAAAGATTTCTGACATCTAAAAGTTTATGGATATTAGAGAAACAGGGAATAAACAAGTAAAAACCTGATTAAATAATTAAAACTGTAACAAGATCATAGTAAGAGAGGTAAAGTAAAATATGGCTTACAGTTTGGCTAAGTATGGAATTTCCTCTGGGATGTACGCACATTTTCCCCATGGCTGACATCTAAAGTTTTTCTGTAGGTAAAGTGTATGTATTGAAGTAAGGTTGAAGCATTTGGGATTCGTTGTGGGCACATAGGTGATGTCCTCTGAGTAGATCCGGTATCTTCTACTTCTAAAAAGTGTGGGAAATGGTGCACAGCGTGTGCAGAACACACTCTTTTATGTTTTGATTAAGTTTTGTTATTTCAAAGTAAACACCGATCCCTCCATTCCTGATAAATCACCTAGAAAAATGTGGCCAGCAGCAGGTCGTTCTTGGCCCATTCTGAGCACTAAGAAGGCAGGGATGAAAATATGATAGCGAGAGGCAATTTGACAGATAGTGATCATGAATCCCACAGTTCAGGACTCCAAGGAGGGAGAGGAAGGAAAATAACAGAGAGAAAGTGGGTATTGGGAGGTGAGATTCTAGTCTCGCCACCTCTGTCTATTCTGCATGGGAGAGCCATGGAAAATACATGGTGAAACACTTTTCCTCATTTCTACATATCATTAAAAATAAAATTTAGCTTTTTTACTCACACTTTCTTTAACACATTCTAACCAATGTGGTACAAAATCCCACGTGCTGGAATGAAAGATTAACAAGCTAATATAGAAAAGGAAAACATTCTTGAAGATTAGAAAACTGATTCAATCTAACACACTATTGAACACGCTATGTTCTCCCAATAATAAATGTTGAGAGTCACAGAGAAAGATAGTGCTCCACCACACAATATAAATTAATAAACTTTAAACAAGGCATAATTTTAAAACGGTGCCTTTCTATTCTGTCCTTCTTGCAAAACAGAAAAATAAAATGTTTCATCAACGTAAAAAAAACTGGTACTAAATTTTGTTGGCTTTACATTTCTAAGAATAGAAACACAGAAATATTAGCACATTAAAAGGCCCAGTGTCTTCCCTCATTCTAGAAAAACAAATTGAAGAACCAGAGGAAGAGCTATTAAGAATCAGATGACATCATGTTTCATTATACAAGTGGAAAAATAAAGTCCAAGGATAGCAAAGATTTTCCTATAATTAGAAAAGGTAAAACCAAATTCAACCTTTGCAAATGCAATTGTTCTCTATGAGAAGAAATACAAATATCTGGATTTGTATAAGATCCAGGATGTTTTCGTTATGATTCTACCAGAAGTAAATCTAACCCCATGTTTTTCAGATCAGTCTTGATATTATCAGTATCTGTCTCCATAAGATTGAAAAGAAAGTCATTACCTAATGGAGTAAGAAATGCAGATTTGTTCATCGACTTTTCCAAATGGTGCCTGATCACTTGTTATTCTATCCTTTGGCAACGTTCTTTGAATGTCAAAGAATTTTAGCCTTTGAAATTATCATGAAATGCAAACATCATGATGAAATTTTCAAATACGGTAGCATTTGTGACTCTCCCCATCAGCACGAATGTCTCAGTGATCATAATTATTCTCACCATCATTGAACTTCTTAGTTACTGCACACCTAATGTATAGTGACAGGCTCACCCAGGCCATTGGCCTGATTTTCTATTAAGCTTACAACAACTCTGAAGTTGATGGAGTTTAAAACGATAGGCAGATAGAAAGTGGAATGCTGGTAATTTGAGACTGCCTCATTTTGGTATCCAGATGCAGTCTTTTTATTGAGCATACAATTTAACTCTTAGTCCTGGGTGAACGTCTTACCCAGGAGTGGGCAGCGGGAATTGGAGTGATTGTTAGAGGGCAGTGGGCAGGCATTGCACCCGGTGGGCAGCGGGAATTGGAGTGATTGTTAGAGGGCAGTGGGCGGGCATTGCATCCGGTGGGCAGCGGGAATTGGAGTGATTGTTAGAGGGCAGTGGGCGGGCATTGCACACGGTGGACAAGGAAGGAAACCACCTTCTGATAAGGGAGGTGGAAGGACAATGGTCCCGGGTTTTCATTGTTGTTTTTGAAATTTTGTCTGAGAGTTTTGCGAAGATCAGAAGGGACATGATTATAGAGTAAAAGGGGAAAATGGACAGACTCAAATTGATTGGAGCACATCTCAGCTAATTAACTGGAATCCTTGGGCCCTTATTCAGTGGGAATAGATTCAGTACTTTGTCACAACTCCCAAAATACACGAACGTTTGCCATGCATGTATGGGTATGGAGATTTTAATTAATACTTCATGGGAAAGTGGAAGCAAAGAATGCCTTGCACAAGACATGGAGATCTTGAGTTATTTTCTCTTTAAACATCTCTGCAGTTGTCCCCAAATCACTCCTCAGTTGCCCGTGGCCTGGCTTCTTTCTCTTTATTCCACATGACATTTGTATTCCAAGTGTCTCAAGAGACAGTTGGCTATGAATATTCAGGTAAAATCCAAAACCTAGTAACTTAGAAGATTCAAAAAAGTCCTGTGGAAAGTATTTTAAGAGTATGTATCTTACTCTGTCATGCCTTGGGGGCCTCACCCATGAATCTGACGATATTATCAGGTGTTAATTCAGGAGGACCAGTGGCCTCTGCTGGAGAGCGGGGATTTTCTCCATAGCCTTGGGTCATTTATCACATTTGCATATTTTACTTTGTTTTCTGACTTACCCTGGTTCACAAGCTTGAGTGGCAGGATAAAAATCATTTTTTTTCCTGTATAGAAGAAAACAATGACAGTCAGGAACAGACTATAAATCAGATTATTTAGTAAGGGGTGGGTCAGGGTAATATCCCAACGCCTCAAATCACTCTTTCTTTGACTGTGAGTTGCCTGCATTTGTAAGGCCTGAAAACTACAACTACATTTCCCACTGATCATAATAGAGCTATGAAAATCAGACAAGCGCCACTCACCACGCATGAGATGCAGGAATAGCATTTGCTGTACTGATAGGTCTTCTGCTGATAAACTGGCGAAAGAACGGCATTGGGTTAGCTAAAGTCATTAAAATTTTTAAAGCTGGCGAAATGTTTTGCCTCCTCAAATAGGAGGTGCAGCTTTTCATGAACACATGTACACCTCAGGGTGAGGTCCTTGCATTTTTCATTATAGAAATCATATGTTATATGTTACATTACATATTATGGGGACAAATTTCATGCAACCATATAGCTGGAAATCACATAAACTCTGGTGTTGCTGTTTATATGAGACTGGTGCCTCCTGAGGAATATTGTACACGGTAATTCCTGGAGACCTGCAGGGCACTGTCATGTGTATACTTGGTATGTAACATGTATCATACTTATCAGCACATCATATATATATATATAAAATGTCACATATATTTTATATATATCATGCTATATCCTACCCGTTCTCTCCTCTCTCTCACATTGGTGAATATTTGATGGTGTTTAGGAAAACAACAACAGTAATAGAAAACTGTGCCCATAGTTTACAGTGGACATACATGAATTTTACAAAAATGTGACAGTTCTACCATTTCAATCATGAGATTCTAGTTTTCAGTTTCCAAAGTAGAATATTGGGATGTCCCAGTAGGACTTAGTGGGGAGGGACCTCCTCTGCGTGTTATCTCCCATGAATGATGTGCTGTGAATATTGAAGAAGTCATGTTATACGAGTCATTTTCTACAAATTCTTTTATTGTGATCTAGAAAAAATGCACAAATGCATCTTCTTACAAAAGGTAAGAGGAAACTCAAATAATGCGAACACTGCTAATATTAATAAGAGTAATAATAACATAATTAACAACTATCCAGAGACACAGAATAGTGAACTAGATTAGTCTTCAGAATTGAGATAAGTCGGAACTGTTTTCAGCTGGGATACTTAATTATATTTAAGTACAAAACTCTGGAGAATCTATGCTGTTTTATAGGATAATTAATTTTTATTCTTTTATTAAAATTGTGTTTGAATATATTTTCTCCTGGGAAAGAATCCTATAACTGGGGTAAATGCTTCCCAAACCACTCTCCATTGGACTCAGGTGGATTCAGGGAGAAGAATTTCCCAGGATAACTTCCCCATAATTCCCTCCCTAGTTTCTCAGGATAACCTTCCCACAATTCCCTCCCCAGTTTCTCAGGATGACCTTCCCATAATTCCCTCCCCAGTTTCTCAGGATGACCTTCCCATAATTCCCTCCCCATTGGCTTCGACGTTCTCTAAGAGATGCTCCTTGAATAATGGTGCCCAGGGAAATGCAGCTCTTAGACTTGGATTCGCTAATGTTCAAACATTTATTCTATTTACTAAACAATCACACATGATGCCGTGAGACCCTCTGGAATTCAATGGTGACATACAATTGCAAGACGGTCACATTCAGTTTTGATTTATTAAAAGGCTAACACTTTGATTAGTCAATACAAGTACATTGATCATAAGATCAGTAAGAATAATGATTTATCTTACCTTACCTACTGGGTAGCTGAGGCCTGTGCTTCTTCCTATGAGAATCTATTTTAGTCCTGTGCATTGCATTTTACAGGGCTCATGTCAAAAGCCACATGAGATTACTCAATTTGGGCTATTTATTTATTTTCAGATTTTCCCCCTTTTAATTAGATCAGGTATTTTCGATACTACACTCTGCCTTGAAGCATAGCCCCTGGCATCTCACCCTTTCTGAGTTCAGTTGAGTAAGGACACACATTGCTGAGGACATCATCTACTGCATTGGTCAATCATGCTCAGGCGGAGACAAATGCGTGTTTAAAACATTTCCTCTGAAACTTTGCCTCAACGGGCTTTTTTTTTTTTTTTTTCCAATGAACTAATATGCTTTTATAATTGTATGCTAAAATATGACAAATGAAAGATTTTTTTTTTAACTTTTACCAAAGAAAGGGCTCCAGTATCACATCTTCAAGGAAAGTGTCCCCAACTTTTCCAGATAGTGCCCATTTATTACGTCATGACATCATTTTATTTCCTCCTGACCACATAGTTTTTAAAGGTACATTCATCGTATAATTATTTAACTTCGATTTAGCCAGCCACAGTGTAACCTATAACGGCTCACATATGTGTTTCTAAATACCATTCATTTTCTAGCAGCCAAAAGAGCTGTGGTGCATAGGTAGAATTTAAAGAAGTAAACACTGTCACAGTAATCAATACATCAAGATATACTTTTAGTATTAATAGCTTTCCTGGACTATTTTTCAAATATGTAATTCTTATCCTTAATGTTCATCTATTTTTCTCTTTGGCTTTATTTTTTTGAGGAAAAGTCATTTCAAAAAGTGATATTTCCTTTTTCCAAAATTATTCTTTATCTATCTATCTACCTGTCTATCCATTTGTACACATATTTATCTATCATCTGTCTACATCATTAGTAAAACTGTTTACTGAATTTTAAAAGTGGTAGTATTAAAAATATTGATCAAGGCTGGGCGTGGTGGCTCACACCTGTAATCCCAGCACCTTGGGAGGCCAAGGCTGGCTTGACGCCAGGAGTTTGAGAGCGTCCTGGCCAACATCATGCAACCCCGTCACTACTAAAAATATAAAAATTAGCCAGGCGTGGTAGCACATGACTATAATTCCAGCTACTAGGGAGGCTGAGGCAGGAGAATCACTTGAACCCAGGGGGCAGAGGTTGCCGTGAGCTAAGATCTTGCCACGGTGCTCCAGCCTGGGCAACGGATCGAGACTCTGTCTCAAAAAAAAGTTTTTTGATCAGGTCATTCTAATAATTTCCAGTTATTTGCTATTTGTTGAGAAAATTAGCATATTTTTAAGAAAATTAGCAAATTTTGCCTATAAATTGCATTTGGAATAGTTATCTCCAGCTAAGCTATTCTTTCTGACACATGGTCTGCCACGAGTAGTGACTTCAAACTTTTCCATTAGTTTTTCACATAGTTCAATGTCCAAGGCATTATGTGTGTGTTGAATTCTGTTTTAGCTTATGATAACCTAAGAGAAATCATATTACATTTTCCTCCCATTTCTAGTAACATTGACATTATAAAATGTGTTTGTGTCATGGATCAATTTTTAAAAAATTCAATAAGATATTTAATGGGAGATCTTAACATTTAAATAGTTGGCTTAATATTAATTTCTGTTTAGTTTTTATCCATAGAACATTATTAATGTCATTTGTCAATGTCTCAATATTTCATAAATTGTAAAAAGAATAAATGTTCTGTTTTATATCATATGACTTAATTTATCTGTGATTTCTGTATCTTTGCCAGTTTCCTTCATTTAATTAAATAAAATCTTCGTCAAATCAATAATCATGGTTTAACAGCTGAACTATTTCTTTTGAAACAAAATTGGTGTGTCTGGTAGGAAGCATTTTATGAAAACCAAATAACTCTAGTAATTACATTTTAAAATGATTATTATTTGTTCATTAATTTTCATCAGAGTAAATTTAGAAGACTCCATAAGAATTTCAAACCATTTCATATCCTCTGTTTTCTTCCACAGTACATTGTTTAAATTTCCTTCCATAGTTCATTGTTTCAATCTTTGGTATTTAATTTTCTGTGAAAATTATTTGGCATATAGTGGAAAACATTTAAAATATTTTATTTTTTGTTGTATCAGTCAGAGAAAACTTCATGTGGCAAATCAGTGCCAAAATAAAACCTTCAGAAACTTTTCCAAGATTTTGACTAAAACCATATACTTTTTTCTATAAATTTAATAATATGATGTCTACTAGAATCCAATAATTTTTCACTCATAGTTTTTTACCAAATGGAAACTTTAAAGCACAAACAAACCTTTGATATGTAATTTTGTATGCCGATCCTTTCAGTTCCATGAGATCAAAAAATGAAATTATCTTAAGGTCTGAATTTTACATTTTAAGGAAATTATTTAAATACATTTATTAATAAGAAATAAATATTCATAGATTGTTATTGAAAATGCGTTATCTTAATTGTTGATTTTTAAAAGTTAATTTTCTCATGAAAATAGATATCTTTTTTTAAAGCAGGTAAAGCATATATCTATATATTAATATTGTTTTCAAGCCTTAGTAAATCGTAAGTGTCTGAAAGTGCATGGTTATTTTTAACTATTAAGTACATATGGTTAAAAATTGTCATCTTAATTTCTATGTTATTTGTTTGCTTTTTTAACACTCTTTGAAAAAATAATTTGTTTTCTAGCATAGTATTTTAATTAAAAATTTAGTTTGTTTACATCATTTCTTCATTAATGATTGCTCATTTTGCCCATTAAAATCCGTACCTTAAATCAAATATAATTCTATTCTGAAGAAATGTCTAAGTATCAGCACTTTTAGGTTTTATTGATGTAACTTTTGAGCACCATTTGCCTTCAACATTGTCACCAGCAATACAACTCCACTCACACATTTTTTTGAAATATATTTGTTCAGTTTTACTGATTCTTACTTATAGACAAAATATAGTCCTGCCTATTCTGATTTCTATGATGTCATAAATTTTCCAGACTATTCTTGTTACTAATATCATTGCTTTTCCCCCAAGCCATTTTAAAGATGCATGCTTACTGTAGATATTATTAACACATGAATACTTACCTGAACTTTGCTGTTTTCTCAATCTAAATTTTTCTTAGTGTTTTATTAAAGACTCTCCAATTTATAAATATATGCATTGCATAGTAAGTACTTACACAAGTACTTTCCATATGGATATTAAAGGCAATGAAAAAAATAACTTATCCAGGAGTAGTAGCAACAACTAAATAATATGAATATAATAAAACTGATAATTCTAATAGTACTACAGTTTAGAACATATTACAAAGAATGTCCATGTCAATCATTCTGTCTATGTGATCTCAGATCAAATAGATTGGGAGATATGCTCGTGATTTTACCACTGACCTCAGCAACTATTTACCAAGTGGTACAGAAATACGTTAAACAAAAGCCATACCAGTGCTTACTGGCTGCAAACAAATCACGGTGTGATCTTTCATTTCCATGACTCCTTCCTTGAAATCATTCACTGTTGAATCCATCGATATCCCACGTAAGCAATCCCAACAATCTCTCATCTAACTTCGTTACATGAACTTCTTGAGAGAATGTTTGTTTCTTAAGCATTGGGATAACTGTCAACATTAGAATAACCTTCCCTAATATCATTTTTATTCTCTTCCTCCAACTCTATTAGTTCTTTTCTCTTTCTTTTTTTTTTAAAAACAGGCCTATCATTTGGGAGTTAGATTTTCAGTTTTTTGTATATTCTGGAAAATAGGCTTTCAAGAAAAATCTCCTCAGCATTCTTTTTAGCCGCAACCGATATGTTTTGATTTCTTCTTATATGTATGACTATTCAGTTAAATGTTTTCTTCTTTCTGCTGTAATGTTCTTTTGTGGCTCATGAATTATTTAATAGTGTATTCTTTATTTCCATACACTTGAGTATTTTCTAGTTATCTTTCTGTTGTTAAAATCCACCTCAATTCCATTTTAGTCCGATATATTCTTGACAATTTCGATCTTCTGATATTTTGATTGTTGTTTGATGACTGAAGATATGGTCAATTCTAAGAAATAGCTCAGATATACTTCATAAGAATGTAAGCTCAGTTGTTTGTGACTTCTGCATATTCCCTGATACATTCATCTGTCTGTTTTATTAGTAATTATGAGTGTTAAAATCTCTTACTATGATCATGTACTTGCTTGTATCTCCTCTCAATTCTGTCAATTTTTGCTGTATATATTTGAAGTCTTGTTAATGGCTACATATAGATTTAAAATTATAACAGCTCCCAGTGAATCATCTACTAATCATGAAGTGTCTCTTTTTATTTTAAGTAATCCTTTAATTGAAATGTTCTTTATATGCTGTTCATACAAGTAACTTAGATTTTTTTTGTTAGTGTTACTGTGGTATACCTTTTCTTATGTTTTTACTGTCAACACTACCAACTCCTATATTTAAGTTTTGTGTCTTATAATATGCAACTTTATTCTTATTTTCTCAATCTGACTCTCTTGATTCTTAGAATACTTAATTCAGCAAAATTTTAAAATAGTTTTTTTCCCAAAATATTTATTTCATAATACTGAGAGCATTTGTTTCTTTCCTATATTTTTGAGTAATTTTAGTCAAATATTTACTTCGTTTTCTCTCCATCAATTTTTTACTTACGGACTTACTCCACTATTTTAGCAAAAATTTTAACGTGGAACCTCACCTTACAGAATCTTACATTTAGATTCATATAGAATCTCACCTTATATTCTTAACGTTTCTGAAGATGGTGATTCTTTATCTCAACTTACCACCCTCTACCTTTTGCACTTTTTTTTTTTTTTTTTTTGCCCTGCACTGAAATGCCACAGGGCCACCAATAATATTAATTTTGAAAGTCAATATTTAGCCAGTGGTCAATTTTATGTATTTACATAATAACCCTCACTGTTGATCTTTATTCTTTCCTATAATTTTATCTTAACTCTTAGCTCATTTTCTTTCTGCTTGAAGAACTACTTTTAGTATTTCTCTTAGTGTAGGCTTGCTGGTAAAAAATTCTGAGTTTTTCTTCATCATAAAATATTATTTCATTTTCAATTTTGAAAGGTATTATGGATTTTGGTTTGGTAATTACTTTCTTTCAGGACTTTGAGATGCCTTTCCATTGTCTACTGGACTCTAAAATTTTGTTCAGTATTAAGCTTTTAGTTTTAATGATACTCCCTTAAAATTCATTTTTATTATTCCTTTTTTTTCTGGCTGCTGCTTTTTTTTCATCAGCCTATTATATACCCACGTATTTCCCTTGCACTGATCCTAATGGAGATTTGCAGAACATTGTGCACTGCAGAATCTATGAAGTTCCTTGGTTTTGTAGAGTTGCCAGCTATTTTTTCCAAATAGTACTTCTGCCTCATTTACTTGTTTTTCTCCTTGCGTATTATAACTGTATGTATGTTAGATCTTTTTCAAATATGTCTATAGATCTTTATTGTTCCCTTCCTCTTACCCATTCTTTATTTCCTGTATTTAACTCAAATATTTACTCTTGTCCCAAATTTCCTTTCACAATTGTCTCATCTACTGTTGAATACATTATTACAAGTGCTTTTATTTTTGTTACTGTACTTTTAGTTCTAAAATTTGACTTTTATTTTTAGATTCCAATTCACTGGAGAAGTTCTCCACATTTTTATCTGTTTCATTAGCTGTAATTCTCCAACTTGTTGAACAATTTGATAATCGTAATTTCATAGAGCTTTCCAGAATACTTCACTCCAGCAGGTGACCACATAATTGCGGGCACAGGCCCTGCGCTCGTTACATGGAATGTGGCGGTAAGTGAGGTATAGACATGGTCTTAGTCCTAATGGATATTCTGGTATGGTGGGAGAAGGTAACATGTTCTGTGTACTTTTTATTATACGGATTGTATGAGTAGCACCACACTATTAAAACTCAAGTGTCATCTTTACAACACGAAGAGAAACAATTACAAATAAAAAAACTAATATACACAGTAAGAGAAACAAACTAAGTAAAATACATCAGTTATTGGAATATAGTTAGAAATATAAAGATTACTTTTAAGCTTTTATACTTCCATTAGTTTTCTTAATTAAAAAAATTTCCAAACCTATTGAGGTATAATTGAGAAATAAAAGCATATGATTTTAAGATCTATGACATGATGATTTGACGCGAATATATGGTAATATAGATAGTGAAAAGATCACCGTCATCAATGTAGTTAATAACACAACTATCACCTCACCCAGTTACCTTTTTGTTTTGTTTTGCATTGCCTTGTGGTTAGGACATTTAAGTGAATTTCAAGTTTATAATTCAAAATTGTTAGCTACAGTCACCATCCTGTATGTTGGATTCCCAGAACTTATTCATCTCAGAAATGAAAATTTGTGCCCTTCCACCAACAACTCCCCATTCTCCATCCCCTGCCCCTGGTAACGTTCATTCTGCTCTCTGCTTCTGTGAGTTCTTTTGTAGATCCACATGTAGGTGGGTATTTGTATTTCTGTGCCTGGCTTATTTCACTTAACATAATGTGCCTAGGTTAATCGACATTGTAACAAATAAATACAATTTATTTAGCTCTGAATATCATAAAATATCATCAAAACAATTTTAGTTTTGACAATACCTTAACAATATTTATAACTCTGTTATTGTTGATAATACTGTGTAGAAACCGAGAACAATTTTAAACGTTCTTAGTTTTACGTGTCTTTTAGTGTTACATGACCCCAATTATTTCTGAAAAGGAGAAGAGCTGAGAATGTAAAGTCCAAATTTACATTTGTAAGTATATGCTTGTGATATATTAAAAATAAAGTGCTTCTTATCCATTTTTAAGCCCTAGCCCAAATGTCACTTCCTTCAAAATGTTTTCTATAATGTTTTTCACCAAATTTTGTCTTTCTCCATCTAAAATCATACTTTTGATAATATAGTTGTCAGCATATAGTTTGGCATTTATTTATCCTCAACTCGTGTGGACTTAGGTTGTTTGAAATTTTTTTTGACTGCTGAACACGTTTTGATCTTTTCCCGTAATCACATTTCTTAGTAAGTTCCACTTACCTTCTCCCATGCTGTGTGCTGCTGACCGGCACTCTCAGTGCACACCAGCTGCTCATGGTGTGTTTGGAGTGCACACACAGGCACCACGCCAAGCCTCTAGAGTTATCCAGCTCTTCTGCTATCTCACACAACCTCAGGAAAACATTTTACTTCCAATATTGTAAAATCCCTGCTGTGGGTCTCCATCTATAGGCATATAGGACTCTTTTTCTCTCAGGACTGGGCTTGGGGTCTATGTATATATCACACAAATAAGGGCAAGAGACTGCCTGGATGTAGCCAGAAAATGGGAGTGAATAAGTAACTGGGTAAGAAGCATCGAGTGGGCTCCATCCACAACTTTCTCCCCACAGCGTCTTCCCCTACAAGTACATGCTTATTCTTTTAAGTTTTTTATTTCCTCCATATAGTGACCTCAGATGTTGTCACAAACCTCAGTGTAATTTCGTGCTGCATGTTTTTGAAATTTTTGGAATAATATAAGAATGGTTCCACTATACGAAAAGAAATCTGTCAGGAAAAGGAGGCTATAAAAATCTCAAAAGGCACATTGAGATTGCACATGTTATATATACTTTAGGTATATGTTTTTACTTTATTTGAGTTCTTTACCTGTCAATTTTAAGAAAACTGCAAGTACAATGAAGCAGTCAAGAGTTAAATGATATGGAAATTCACTCAAGATGATTTCCTTGTTTTAAGCACTTGCACCTCTTTCTGGATGGGCATGAGAAAGAGGGTGTGGAAATTAGCTTTTGGATGGCATGGGATTGAGCAAGAGCAGCTTAGTGAGCAAAGTGCTGAAAAGCAAACTTCCGTCTGCCAGGACATTCCCATTAATGGACGTGGCCTTTTCTAATCCTTTATCCTGGATGCGCGATAATGCAATGCCCGCCAAGAAATTAGAGCTTTAAAATGACAGCTATGAATCATATTGATGGATAGTAAAGAAGATGACAAAAAATTGCATTTCTAAAAATTATTTTGCAAAGTCTCTCCATCAGGTTCTATGGAAGTCAATTTGCGAAGGGTAATTACAGTTGGGTGAATGCCCTGGTCCTGTGCTTTGGCACTGTTAGAGAATACAAGCAAAGCATTGAACTAATTAAAGAGACACACCGTGGGAGCTGCCAATACTGAGGAAAATGTCAAGATTCAAATTTTAAGACCAAATGAGTATATTCAGATTCTTAGACTACATCATCGCGGAACTCAGTGTTGATGCAGTTTTCAAAATTAATGTTGCATAAAGTTGTCATGTTTAAGGAGATAATAAAATAATTTGATCAGTCAATATAAATGCAATACAATTAAAATGAAGAGTAAGGCAGTGTGTGAAAGCTGTTACCCACTCATATGTTCACACTTTCCCCAATTTGTTACTGCCTAAAGGAAAATTGATGTTAGGGAACATGAAATTTTAATGATCGGTCTTCAAACTGATGATTCACATGTCCATTGAACACTTTTGTCCAAATTCATAAACTTAGCAACATTAGTATCATTTTTAATACAGCGAATAAAATGTGACCTACCCTAATGATATAAAAAATTATGACTCTGATAGATACCCTGCAAAATCAGCCTTATTAAATGATTAAATGCCACTGATTGCTAATTGCCTTTTTACAGACAATGACCTGTTAGCTCTTCTTAATTCAGCAGCTTGACATTGTTGTTTAATAAAATTATTCATGAAGATAGTGATTTTTAAAATTGTGCCTTGGTTGTCAAAATGCATTTTCCCCTACTCCCAATCACACAAGACACATCATTGAATAAACTTTCCATTTGATCATCAAGTCATTGCTCCACTGCCAAAATAAACTTTCTGTAGTTGAGAACCACAGTCTTCCCGTTCATCTATCAGAGACCAGCACAGTGATAGAAGAAGCATTAAGCCATCACTTTAAGGTATAAAAAAATTCTATATAGACTGAACTACCAAGTTGATCACACTGAGACAGGAATTTAATAAAATTGTTCTTCTCACCTTTACATAGGCAGACATGAAACATATTTATGAGTATAATAAAATTCATGCATGTATACAAAAACTCATCTACCTTATGAAAGCAAAGATGGTAAGTTTTCAGAATTAAGTACAACCGTTGGTCAGTTAGTGAATATTTTATTTTCATGTTTAATCAGAGGGTGCCATAAAAATAAGATATATTTATATGTGTAGTTCTGAACTTCAAATTACAAATTGCAGCAATATTATGTAATTGACTAGTTGTCTACACCTTTGTGTCTCTTGGGATTTAAATTCTTTGTCTAACAGCTCCATGCAAATAACTCCTTTCCCCTTAAAAAGCTGATGCCGGCTGGTAAAGAAACCAGGCAGAATTGGGCTGAGTCCTTTGCGTAAATTCCTCCCTGGCTTCTAGCCCATCTGCTCTCTGCCTGGTCACACTCCCCGTGCCCTGCTTTGAGGTTTAAAATGCCCTAACTCACTGGGTTCAAGTCGACACCCTTCCTAACACCCACCATATTTCTCAATGAATGCATAGCAGCAATCATGTACCTGCCTTCTTTTCATTGTATTTATTTTCTAACGGATATTGTTATTTCAGTCAGATTAAAAAAATCGCAGGACGGCTGAGACTTTCTTAGGTGTTTTTATTTCTAGCACTTGCCAAAGTGGCTGGTGCCCCCATGGGAATTAATCTATTTCCTCTCTTAAAAACACCACTAAATAGTCTTGCAATGATAAACAGAGTCTCTGCTTTGTTGAGGAGTCTGAATTGACTTCCTGCAGAGAGAAATCCCCACACCCTGTTTCAAATAACGTTGGTTCCTCTGCGGAGAGCTGTGGGTCTGTCTGTTCTCACCACCTGCCTCTGCTTCTGGCAAATTCTCTGAGCCACTTCTCCCACGCTGGTGCAGGGACGGTGGCCGCTTCTCTCAAAGTGACACTGGCTTTATGGGCGGAGGATGGGCCAGGTGAAGCGGCTTCCAGTTTTCCAGGTTGGATTTCTGTGTGCAACGTCCATCTTCCAGGCCCGCCAGGGTGCAGGGGACCTGAGCGCCGATGTTCCTGGCTTGTCTTCCCTGGAGTCTAGCTTCTGTCCTCTGAGAGGGCCCTGGGCAGCCCCAAACTCTCGAGGAACTTGTCCTCTGCATCAGGGAGCTGTGGGGGATGAGAAAGGCTGGAGACCTGCCCTCCCAGGGAGGCACCAGGCCCTGGTTTAGGCTCTGCGGGGCGTGTTCTGTCCCGTCTACTCTGCGCACAGTCCCAAGGAGGGACTCACTGAGCTGAGCTGAGGGCTGGAGGGAAGAGTGGAGCACAGACTTTCGCTGTTGTTGCAAACTTCAGCCAATTTCATGAACAGATGTTTCTTTATTAGCAATACACTCGGATAATTTCTGGACACTTCAGAATTTTTAAGGCCGGGCACAGTGGCTCACTCCTGTCATCTTTGCACTTTGGGAGGCCAAGGTGGGTGAATCACCTGAGTTCAAGAGTTCAAGACCAGCCTGGGCAACATGGTGAAACCCCGTCTCTACTGAAAATACAAAATTAGCTGGGCGCAGTGGTGCGTGCCTGTAATTCTAGCTACTTGGGAGGCTGAGGCAGGAGAATTGCTTGAGGAGGAGGTTGCAGTGAGCTGAGATTGCACCATTGCACCCCAGCCTGGGTAACTGAGCAAGACTCCGTCTCAGAATGAATGAATGAATGAATGAATGAATAAATAAATAAATAAATAAATATTTTTGACTAGTGTAGTGGTTTTTCTGGGGCTTGGTTCCCTGGAACTCCATATACTGCCTTTTGGGAACGCACGCCCACCAGTCCTAGTTGGAAGCAGCGTTTGCTTTGTTTTCCATTTGCTGATGGGTTCCTCTAAAATTCCCCTGATATACACTTTTTCTTAATTCACAAATGCTTTGGCTTGTTTCGGTTTGAAATCTAAAGATTCACATTTGTAATTGCCTTGTTTCAGTCATTAGAGTGTCTCTCCCAAGGTGGTCATGTTCATATTTATAAAAACTTGAAGCAATCGTCATTAGTTTCCGGGATAAAAATATTGTTTAATTGAAAGGGAAGTTAAAGAGAATTGTAAGGAAACAGTAGAAATATAAATGAGCAAGGATTATGTTAACAATTTTCTATTTAAAACCAGTTGCTATTAAGTCAATATGAGTAATGGAGATTGGGTATTTGTGTGTAATAAATGTTATCATTTTTAAGGTAAGGCTATTTAATAGAAAAAAATAAAATGCCAAATTTTATAAATCTTCTGTAAGTTCAAATTTGCTGAGTTAAGAATCAACTACTTAGCTTGTAGCCTTATCTGTGTATAACAAATTTATATGGATCTGGACTTTAAATTTATTGGGACATTAAATTTATTGAGACATTTCCTTGTCTGGATCTTTGATACTCATTGTGCATTACAGAGTGGTTCATACACAATAGCTTTGCATTTTTTGTATAAAAAACTTAAAATTAATTTTTATACAAAAAAATTAATTTTTTGTATAAAAAACTCTTTAGGAAAAAAGTAACTTACCAACATTTATGTTGAGTCAAGATTAACTAAAATATATTTAATTATCATCTAACTCCAACATTTACTTACAGCCATGATAATATTCTCCAGGGAATGAAGAGATGTGTACTTTTAGATGGTACAAAATACTCTGTTTTAGAAAATGATGCACCCTGTGAAGGGGTAGTCTCTCCACTCCACCATGGCTGCTCAAAATCTCTCAGTGCAATTTCTAGGCCAGAGCCCTATGTTCTGGAAATTTCCTGGCCCGCATGCACTTCTTTGCCTCTTTTTTTTTTGTCTTTGTCAAGGGGCGCAATCTATTTTAGATGTCTAGCCAATCTTATAATTAATCTGACCTCTTACGTTACCAGAATGCTATATTTTACTTCTTTTTTTCTTTTCTACCAGAAAAGACTTTATATTTTAATTTGCTATTCCAACCTCAAACTAGAGACCGACTTGATCCTGAGGACATTAAGAACAACTTTAGAAGCAGAATATTTTTAAAGAATTGCCTGGACTGTTACAAAGAGTTATATAATTATATTATGATGTCTTATACTCCTTCCCAGCCCGTGTTTGCAGCTAACACACATTAATTGAGCCTTTATTAAATTCAAAGCATTGCAAATTAAATGAATAAATGAATGACAGAATAAATCTCTAACAAAATGTGCTCATGGGCTTTCAGAGTCTAGTAAACTCAACCCTATATAAATCTATGGAAGAAACTGTGTTGCACGACAGATGCTTATGTTTGATTGATTTAAATTAAATACTTGTACAACTGATGTTTGTTTAAAGCTATTTATAAAGAAGAAGAAACATGGCCGGGTGCAGTGGCTCACGCCTGTAATCCCAGCACTTTGGGAGGCTGAAGCGGGCGGATCACGAGGTCAGGAGATCGAGACCATCCTGGCTAACACAGTGAAACCCCGTCTCTACTAAAAATACAAAAAATTAGCCAGGCATGGTGGTGGGCACCTGTAGTCCCAGCTACTCGGGAGGCTGAGGCAGGAGAATGGCGGGAATTCGGGAGACGGAGCTTACAGTGAGCAGAGATCACCCTCCAGCCTGGGTGACAGAGCGAGACTCTGTATCAAAAATAAAAAGAAGAAACATTAATCAAGTTAACTAGAATCTGAGTTTCTTGTTCATCTTTGAATGCCATTCTCCTAGTACAGTTGATAAAAATAATGAGTTTAATTCATGTTTGAAACATGAATACATGACTGAACCAATTGTGATAAGCAGGAAACACTTGTATTGAAATCAGAACAGCTGTATGTGATTTGGCTATATATGGTTTTGTGTATACGTATACAAACAAATGTTAAAAGTTAAATTGTATAATTTCAGTCTCATTAGAAGGCTTTTTCTTCAAAAGGTATAACTCAGTTCATATTTCTTGCTTATTTCTAGAAATATTAAAAGAGGTATTAGGAATGGGTGCAGTGGCTCATGCCTGTAATCCCAGCACTTTGGGAGGCCTAGTTGGGAGGATCACTTGAGCCCAGGAGTGCCAGATTAGCCTGGGCAATATAGGTAAACTCTATCTCTACACAAATTTTCAAAATCAGCTGGGGATGGTGCTTACCTGAGGTCCCAGCCACTCAGAAGGATGATGTGGGGGAAGATTGCTTGAGCCCAGGAGGTCGAGGCTACAGTGAGCCACGATTGCACCACTGCACTCCAGCATGGCTGATAGAGCAAGAAATCATCTCAAGAAATAAATGGGGGGAGGGGTTATTTCTAATGGCTCAAAAGAGAAGATTTAACATGTGTCAGAACATATTTTGAATAACAATTTGTTATTTGGAAGAAAATGTTTCATTTCTTTCATTACTTATGAAACCTCTCATTTGGATTAGCCACTGAAGCAGCTTGCTAAACTCGGTCATGGATATCCACTCGGGAGAGAATGTAAGAGTGTCTAACTTTATATCCTCATTTCCTTTTGATGCCACTTAAATTACACTACACGAATTTTAAAGGAAATGACATGATAAACTCACTGCAACCCTGCAAACTGTGATGGAACCATCAGCATATAGAATTTTTCAACAGATTTCTGAGTTGGAGAAAGTTAATGTGCCCGTCTTGAATAGCACAGTAGAGTAAGCTACAGGTAAATATAGGCCTAGAGGGCATGCACATGGGGGCTAACCTCCAGCAGAACAAAGACACAGATGCCCTGAGCTCTGAAACTGTCAGGGCGGAATGAGAAGCGGGGTGAAAATAGAAGGGTTATTTAAATGTATATCAATATGACTTTCTCTCTACACCCCTGTTCCAAATTCATAAATAATGTGGCCACCCGCAAAGCGTTCACAGCCGTCATTCCAACCTCAAAAATACAGTGGAGGCGCATTTACTAAAATATGGACAGAAGTATCCAGAACAAATCATGGAGGAAAGCTAACGGGAGTGGTTGACCTCTTAGAACTATGCTGCAACCTGGAGTGTGGTGTCACCTCCTCCAAATGGTCTGCTCACAAATGACTTACTGGCATGAACACACTCATCGCAAACCCTCCTGTTATAAGACATAAATGCAAGATCAAGTAGAGCCGTACATGCAAGGAAAATCTTTAACATTGAATTTAAAATTCCAGTTAAACAGAAAACTATTTCTAAATGAAACAATGGAAGAAAACATTAGAATTAGAAGAATTAGACTTAAATTAGAAGAATTCAACTTAGAATTTAGAAGAATTCTAGATGTTTTATCCATAAAAGAGGAACTGGATTTTATGAATAAGAAATAATTAGAAAATGTAAATTTTTTTAAGAAGACAATTGTGCTTGCTGAAATTGAAAAAAAAAGAGCTTGGAAAATAAGACTATGGAAGTCTCACAAAATATGAAACTAAATTACAAGGTTCAGAGTGTGTGAGAAAAACATTAAGAGAGAGGAACCCAAGTGAGGTGTCCAACATCTGAATAATAGGATTTCAAGGAAGAGAACATAGAGAAAGTGAAGGAAAGAAAATTATCAAATAAATTGCAGAAGGAATCTCTTAGTGACAAAAGGCAGGTGTGTTCTAAGAGGAAGCCTTACTGTTAAACAGCATGTTTTAAAAATACAGCCATCTATCTAACACTGTGAGCTTGTAGAACTACAAAGATAAAGAAAAGATCATGGAAATCCTCATTTCTTATGAATTTCTGCACTGGAAATGAAGATCACACTTGTTGGTATTCCACGTCTCACAAGTTATATCGGATGATTACATAAAATGAAACAATTTCATCAAAATGTTTTCAGAAAACACTTTTGATACTTTTATATCCTCATCTAAAATATGAAGAGCAGAGTCTACCAAGGCACGCTGGACTGGGAAACATTCAAGCACTGGTGGGTTGATCCTCCCTTGCAGATATTCCGGAAGCATTGTTTGAGGTCATTCTCCCAGGAAGCGGCGCCAAGCCCAGGCCAAGCGAAAGGGAACCTGGGATGGGAGAAGAGGCTCCTGCACAGAGGAGCGATCCGGGCACATCGCAGGCTGACAGCTGTGGGCACAGACCCAGTACTTTCCAGTAGAGCAAAGGGAGGAGGGCCCAGGAAGGAGAGCTCTGTGTAGGGAGAATTCTCAAGGCTAGACAGTGTGATGAAATGTTGGAAGAAATCAGTCGTATGACAAAATCAGAGAATTCAGGGACAATCTTAAAAATCATGTCAATGTGAATGCCAAGAAGCATTTAAGGAAGTTGTTGAAGGAAAGAAATTTCCTCCTAGGAAACTGTTGAATCATTATCTTGGCCTGTAGCAATAGCAACACTTACACATACCGCTGTGAAGCCCTGTGCTTTCAATTAGAATCAATGGGCAGATCAAACAGGAGAGAATGATGTTTAAGAGTGTAATGGAAATGTTACTAAACCTAACATTAAAAAATATAAAGTCAACAGAGAAAGACGAGGTGAACGCAGGTGTGGTCTCATTCACACCCTTATTGTACAAAGTGCAGAATCTAAATATGGACTCCAAATTGGATGAAAAATAAAAACTAGTTTAACTATAGATCCTTAAAAATCACCCAGTTAATCGACAGGTGTTGAATTGCACTGAGAAGGTAGACAGGTAGAGAGGTGGTGGGGGGTGTGAACAAACGGAACCACCACCTGTAATGCTAAACAGATAATCATAAGTTAGCCACTTGTTTCTCCTCTTTCCTGCGATATATGGAGGCAACTTCCAGAACAACTTAAAACAGAAAGGTGTATAAATGTTAAACATCTTGAAACCGGTGTTTTGGGATCTACTGGGGATGGAAAGATTCCAGGGTTGTGGAGTAAACAGAAGTCTATTTAATCATTAATCCCATAACAATTTGATTTGGCAACTGTTCATTATTTCCTAAATAATTCAATTTACAAGTTAAACAGACACAGTAGTGGCGGTGTGATTTTTAATTTGTAGATAAGAACATTGAATCGTATAATGCAAGGTAGCTTTGTCCCACATCCGGCTAGTGGAGAAGAAAGGGCTGGGCTGCCTGTCTTGGTCTCATGCTCTTTGCCCCAAAATACAGTAAAGGAGGTTGTGAGGTGGAAGTTTCCAGGAAGGCTGGTGATTCTTTCAGACTCTTATATTCTGGGAAAACAACGTTCAACGCAAGCCAACATTGACATTGTGCAGAGGTTGGGCCAGAGGGTGTGAGGAGAGCCCCACGGGACTTCCTTTCCATGTGGAGGGGGGATGGGTCCCATTGAAAAAGAACTATGCCATTTGCTGCTCCCTTAGAACTGCGAGCTATTATTTTTCCCTTTCCTGTTAGAATGAAGGAACAATGGGCTCTGGATAAGAGTCTGCTGCTCATTTTAAATACCTAATAAAAGTCCTGTGTATGCACTGGAAGGGCCATCCCTGTGGGGAGGAAAGGAGAAGCCCGGGAAATATTTGAACGCAGGTTTGAGGTTATTTGAATGACTAACAAAACTACTAACAACATTTATTCCTAATGAAACTGAAGATATGATTAGAGTTTCTTTTTGAGCAAGCACAGCGTCTCCTGGCAACCACTGATTTTATTTGAAAAGAAGTGCCTTTACCATATCATGAGGAGTTTATCTAACTCTGGGTCTCAATTGTTAAAATATTGAAGTATTGTGACTTATTGTAATCAAGTCTGCATGCAATTTTCTCTCTAAAATAATTGTAAGCTTCCACTGTATTGAAGTGGAAAGCTTCCACTGTATTGGTTTCTAATAAAAAACCCATGTTAAACATGGGAAATTTTCATTAAATTCTAAGAGAATTGTTTGTTTGATTACCGTTGAATGTGAATGTGTAGAAAATTTTGCAAGAATTTAAATCTGAGAGATGTCATAAAATTAATCACTATTTCTTATTCCAACAGACAGCATAATACACATACAATTAGTACTGATGGGGAAAATAATTCAGTAATATGTGGTTTATATGTAGATTATTTTTTTCCAAATATCTTTGGAAAATATACAATTTTCAGAAGAGGACAATGGCCATAAATATGCAGACTGTGAGGACCTGTGTCACTTTCTTTGAACCTCCACCTGTACAGTTTCTAATCATACATTTTTATATATAAAACTGAAGATTGGTGATAAGATGATAAAGTATAAATAAATTGCTTTATATTATTTAAAGTATAATAGACATTATTTCAGTACAAAAATATATTTAAAAAATAATATCAGGCCAGGTGTGGTGTAATCCCAGCACTTCGGGAGGCCAAGGCAAGTGGATCTCTTGAGGTCAAGAGTTTGAGACCAGCCTGGCCAACATGGTGAAACCCCATCTCTACTAAAAATACAAAAATTAGCTGGGCGTGGTGGCGGGCGCCTGTAGTCCCAGCTACTTGGGAGGTTGAGGCAGGAGAATCTTTTGAATCCGGGAGGCAGAGGTTCCAGTGAGCCAAGACCATGCCACTGCACTCCAGCCTGGGTGGAAGAGCGAGACTCCATCTCAAAAAATAATAATAATAAAATAACATCAGTGTCTAAAGTGAAGAGGAGAAAGATTGAGATATCTGTCCGTTATATGTAGATAAATTAGATGTTTTATCGTCTCTACTCCTTTTGTCAATATAAAAGTTACACATTTTTAATAAACATACAATGATCACAGAGATGGTTGAAGGTATCTGTATCCGTTTTCCACCTTAGCAACAGTTAATCACTGCTGTCGTTTGCTGCATAATTTTCCAGATGAATTTTCGTCTTTACAGTAGAACGTTTTATATTTCCACTAGATGTGCCTTTTTGTGACTATAGCTTTCCCACTTACCAGCATATTGTATATTTGGCATCTTTTCAACTGTTCTTTCAAGACTCATTGCCATCAGAGAGGCTTAAACTGCTTCCAACGTGATTTTTTTTAGACTTAAAACGTTCTTAAGAGTAGTCTAAACATTATTACTATACTGTTCAACATGTAAAGATACTATTTAAGTGTGGCTCTAGTCTTGGGGATTATAGAAAACAGAACATGAATGATATATTAAGGAAAAGGTAACAGGAGATGGCAAGTAGTAATGAGAAAAAAGAAAGACTTTGAAGACTGCCGTGTTCCAGCTACGTTAGTCTCTATGTATTTAAAGAGAGAGAGAAAAAAAGCTAAGTACTTCTTTTGTTAAAATATTCTGTCTGTTAGCAACCATGTGATGTATAGTATATTAAATACCAATCTCCATTCAAGGAATTTTATTTATTTACTTATTTTTGAGACAGGTTCTTGCTCTGTCGCCCAGGCTGGAGTGCAGTGGTGCAATATTGGTTGATTGCAACCTCTTCCTCCTAGATTCCAGTGACTCTGAGCCTCAGCTTCCCAAGTAGCTGGGATTAGAGGCATGTGCCACTAGGCCCAGCTAATTTCTGTGTTTTTGGTGCGATGGGGTTTCACCCTGTTTGCCAGGCTGGTATTGAACTCCTGGCTTCAAGTGATCAGCCTGCCTCGGCCTCCCAAAGTGGTGGGATTACAGGTGTGAGACACCGCACCTGGCCTCATTTCAGGAATTTTAACAGTGCAATTGTCTTCCCTCATTGCCCCTTGATCCCAGAAAGCCTGGTGGGTAGAATGACTATGTGGAGAGAGGGAGGGAGGGGGGAGACAGAGAGAGAGAAAGAGGAGAGAGAGAGAGAGAGGAGAGAGATGGGGGCATACAGAAGGAGAGAAGGAGGGAGGGAGAGAGGGAGAAGAGAGAGGGAGGAGGAGTGGAAGAGAGAGAGAGAAACGAGAGAAAGAGGGAAGGAGAGAGCAAGAGAGGGTACACAGAGGAGGAGGGAGGGAAGGAGAGAGAGAGAGACAGAGAGGGAGAGAGAGAAGGAGGGAGGGAGAGTGGAGGAGAGAGAGGGAGAGAGGAAGAAGAATAGGAGAAGTAAAAATTAACCAGGGAAATGAAATCACATTTGTTTTTAAAGAAGGGAAGAATAGCAGCATTTTTAAAGTGGATGGAATTAAACCTGGAACACGAAACTGAATAAGAATACAAGAGTTGGTGGGGTTGGGGAACCAGAGGCCCTCTGGGTAACGCCCTTTAGCAGGCTAAGGGCTTTTCTGAAGAAGCAGGGCCAGCCCCTCCCTGCTGCCTGGGAAGGTGGAACTCGGGGTGCTGGGGAGGGTTGAGGCCTGGAAGCGCTGCTGCTTTGGGCCATGCCTCATCTGACTGCTCCAAATGGGAGAAGGAACACAGCCGCTAAGAGGAAGGATGGGCTGGGGCTGTAGTGAGTGCAGAGAGGGGGTCCTGAGTGAAATGATGGGCTAGGGATGGGGGCCCTGAGTGCACCCGCGACTGCTGGTGACTACTGCACAGACCCACCCAGGGCTTGGGGGTCTCACTGATGCAATAAATGGCTGTGCATTCCCCCCCATTTTTAATTACAGAGAAAGGAAGTGTTACTTTGCGGCCGACTTGCATCTCTTCAAAAACTATTCTATTAAAGGCAGCAAAATGCCCCGGCAGGCAGACCGAAGTCAAATCCCCTGGCAGTGATGCACATGAAGCGCTGGGTATCAGTGGTTCACACTTAATAATATGCCCATCATAAAACTTATAACCTAAATTCAAAAGCCTTTCAAAAACACTCAGGAAGGTGGACTACAAGTGCAATACTAATTGTCAACTGTGGGGAGTTATGTAGGGAGATTAACACACCTCAGCGCATATGTTTTCCCGAGACCCAGTGCGGGCTGGAGCTCTAGTCCAAGGATTGTCCGAGGCCTCTTTATTGCCGCACTTCAACAGGTCACGAGTGCCCATGGAGATGAATCAGCTACTGGCACCCACCACCACCACAGCCATATGCAGCAGATTTTATTTTACTTTATGTATTTCTCCAGACCACCCACTAAATTTTATTTCTTTTTCCAGGCTGCGTCCCTATGCTTAATTCAGAAACAAGACACGATATTGCACTCCTGTTTTCACACTTAAAACATAGTATAGGGACAGGTACAGTGGCTCACGCCTGTAATCCCAGCACTTTGGGAGGCCAAGGTGGGTGAATTGCCTGAGGTCAGAAGTTCAAGGCCAGCCCGGTCAACACAGTGAAACTCCGTCTCTCCTAAAAATACAAAAATTAGCTGGGCATGGTGGTGCGTGCCTGTGATCCCAGCTACTCCAGAGGCTGAGGCTGGAGAATCACTTGAACCCAGGAGGCGGAGGTTACAGTGAGCCCAGATCACGCCATTGCACTCCAGCCTGGGCAACAAGAGTGAAACTTCACCTCAAAAAAAAAAAAAAAAAAAAAAATTAGCATAATAACATTGATTTCTGATTTCTCTTCATTTGGGATTATATGTGTAGGGGCCAATGACTTGAAAGTGGGATGGGCCTGAAAGAAGGAGATAATAGAATTATCCAAGCGGATTTGTTTGAGTCTGCAATATTGGATGAGAATGCAAATGTATACGGCTGAAAAATGCATCTCTTTTTTTCCAGATTAAAGCATCTTTCACTGTGTGAGTGCTGGTGTTCTTGTGATCTTTCACCATGTAAGTGCTGTGTGTTCTCGTGAGTAGGAAACTTTCCCTGCACTCATCTCCAGGCAACGCTTAGTATTACAGTTCTTACATTTTCATCCACTGAGGCAGCTGTGTGCTGCTTATGTCTCTGTAGATTTCATTCGCATTTTTTGAGGGATAATGTGTTTGAGTACTTTTATAGACACTTATTGGCCACTTGAAAATAGTCTTTTGTGCAGTACTCT
This sequence comes from Theropithecus gelada, assembly GCF_003255815.1. Classification (NCBI taxonomy): domain Eukaryota; kingdom Metazoa; phylum Chordata; class Mammalia; order Primates; family Cercopithecidae; genus Theropithecus; species Theropithecus gelada. The sequence goes on from NC_037677.1 coordinate 1,775,197, forward strand.
TTATGAATTTCCCCTACGTGATAATGGGTTATTTATCTTTGTATTGCTGTGTAAAAACACTTTGTCTATTTTGAATACTATTCATTGTTGATTCTAAGTGTTGAAAAATCTTCTAGGCTATGGTTTGACATTTGACTCTCTTGATAGCGTCTTTTGATAAATGGAAATGCTTAATGCTTTGGCTTCTGTTTATAAATTGTACCTACCCTGATGTCATGAACATATTTTATTTTGTTAACTTTATTAACTTGCACAGGTAGATGTATAGACCACCTGCTACTAATTTTTCTGTTACATTTTGTGTCAGAGGTCAAAAGACTCTTTTCTTTCTGCACAACACCACGTGTCCATCATTTACTACCAAAATAGAGCTGCACAGGGAGCTACCCTGGAGCCCAGAGGCTTGAGAAAATGAGAGCTTACCCAGCGCGCCAGGCAGAAGGTCAGCGGTTGAGGCTGGACGGGTCTGAGGTGCTCTGGCACCTGCTTGCGGGTCATCTGAAATACAGCTGAAAAGCCTAGGCTATGCCACTTGGATCTCATTTTCTTCTCTGCATCTATTGATCTAAAGATGTGACTATGTCATTGTATTTCTAGTTTGTTAATTGAAATGTAAGAAATACATTTTTTAGCCTGAATCATCATTGCATTGCTACGGTAATTCGAAGTTGGATTTGATGCATTCGTCTTAATTTTTACTTTTCTTTCTTTCTTTATGTTTGAGACAGGGTCTCACTCTGTTGCCCAGGCTGGAGTGCAGTGGTGCAATCATGGTTCACTGCAGCCTCGATCTCTTGGGTTCAAGTGATCCTCCCACCTCAGCCTCCCATGTAGCTGGAACCGCAGGCATGCACTACCACCGTTTCTGAATTTTTTTTTTTTTTTTTTTGTAGAGACGGCCCAGTCTGGTCTCAAACTCCAGAGCTCAAGTGATCCGCCTACCTTGGCCTCTCAAAGTGCTGGGATTACAGGCATGAGCCACTGTGCCTGGCCAATGTTGACATTTCTGAATTAGATTTGTGTGACAGTTAATTTTATATGTCAACTGGGCTGAGCTGTGGTGTCCAGTCATTTGGTCAAACAACAGTCTAGACGTGGCCTTGAAGACATTTTGTGATATGATTGACATTTGCCTCCATGGACTTCAAGCAAAGCAGATTATTCTTCACAATGTGGCCTCCTCCAAATAGCTGCAGTTCTTGAGTGCAGATTGAGCTGTCCTGGGAAGGAAGGACTGTCTCTCTAGACCTCTCTTCGTGTGTGTGTGTGTGTGTGTGTGTACATTCTGGGGCCCAGAACAATCAGAAAGTCTCTGTAGTGAATCCAGCTTTGTGCAAGCTGCTCTGCTGCTTAGACCACGTGATCCAGCAGACCCAGAGGAGCCTGAAGTGTCTGTGGCAGAAAGGGATGCTGCATGGGGCCTTTGCTGAATTGTAGTGAAGGCCTTCAGGATTTTGGAGAAAGGCCTTGCCATCATCCCAGATGACTTCTCTCCTGTTGAGAGAAAGCTCAGTATTGGCCTGTTACTGGGTTTTAATAGAGGCTGGCCGCCTGACCATGGGCCACCTATTTGCTGTGTGACCTGAGCTGCCCAGCGTAAGCCGGATGCACTGACCCACCAAGCTGCAAAACTGGGTGTGCACAGCCACCCTCCATTCTCAGACAGAAGCAGCAGAGTATGATCAATGCTGAGCAGGTCCTGGAGACATATGGAAGTCACACGAGGCAGTGGCCCGAGTGCCCATGGCCCCCACGGCGGCTGCACTGCCTTCTTTCCCCAAGCCTGCACCTGTAGCCTCATGGGGAGGCCCCTAGGATCCACTGACAGAGGGAGAGAAGACCTGGGCCTGGGTTACAGATGGTTCTGCACGACATGCAGGCAGCACACAGGAGTGGATGCTGGCAGCCCAAGCCCCTGTGAGGCGTCCCCAAAGGACAGCGGACAAGGGAAATCCCCCCAGGGGCAGAACTCCAGCAGTGCCCATGGCTGTTCTTTTTTATTCTTTTTGTTTTTCGTGTGTATGTGTGTGTTCGTGTGTGTGCGTGTGTGTGGGGAGAGAGAGAGAGAGAGAGATGATAATTATCGTCTTTTATTGAGAATATATTGCCTGTAATGTTTTATTTCCTAGTCATGTCAAATATTTGTATTGTAAGCAAACAGTATCTGAATTTGCCCCAAAAATGCATATTTATTGATTCAAATATTAATACAGGGAAAAAATCTTTGTGCATCTGTTATGATAACTTGAACTCGTCAGGGTGGTAATGACACAATAGGGGTGCAGCCATTAGAACAGGTATGTGTAAAGAAGAAACACAGAAGCAAGGATTCTAATTTCCCAACACCCATGTGCCCTTTTCTAAAACTTATTTTATTTTTGTGTGTATATATATGTGTGTGTGTATATGTGTTTGTGTATATATGTGTGTGTATATATATGTGTGTGTATATATATGTGTGTGTGTATATATGTGTGTGTGTATATGTGTGTGTGTATATATATGTGTGTGTGTATATGTGTGTGTGTATGTGTGTGTATATATATGTGTGTGTATATATATGTGTGTATATATGTGTGTGTGTATATATATGTGTGTATATATATGTGTGTGTATATATGTGTGTGTATATGTGTTTGTGTATATATGTGTGTGTATATATATGTGTGTATATATGTGTGTGTATATATATGTGTGTGTGTATATATGTGTGTATATATATGTGTGTGTATATATATGTGTGTGTATATATGTGTGTGTGTGTATATATATGTGTGTGTATGTGTGTGTATATATATGTGTGTGTATATATGTGTGTGTATATATGT